>NC_056728.1:441435780-441498280 GCF_019279795.1 Protopterus annectens | reverse complement strand
TTCTGGCCATCACATAAAATTAGCGGCCCTTGCATGGCTTGGACCCAGAAACAGACACAACTGAGTCACCGGTTTGACCACTACACCAACCATGGTACATTCTGCATGGATGGTAGCTAGGATATATGACTTCACTACAGGTATTCAACAGTACTGGCAACAAATGTGACAGTTGGTTGGTGTACATATGTGTACGGACCTCTGAAACACTCAGGGACTAATTTCAACAGTAACAGGGACAAGGCAAGGACAAATCAGGGACAATCACGGATACTTTTACAATATTAGTACTATTAACTTGAAACATTGACAGAATCAGAGCATATGTATTAATACTTATTTTCTGAAGTAAAAGACGTCCATTTCTCTTAATTATTGTCATTATTCATTCAGTGTAATTCACCACCTTTCCTCCAAAGGTCACTGGTTTTAGGGGGGATTAAGAGGCTGGCCAGTTATTGTGCGAATGCTCTGACCATTGGTAGGGTTGCCACCTTTTCATATGGCCAGTATGGGATATATTCGGGACACACCAGATTTTTCAGGCCAACACATACCCATGGTCAGTACAGGGTTTAGAACTTTACTTATTTTCCTAGATGAGAGCTTATTCTTGTAGCAGTTTAACTGCTTATTCTGTTTCTTGTAAGATTTACGTATTTTACATACAGAAATAACTGTTTTATGCAACTGTTACATGAAATATGGTATATAATTATTTCCTACAATCACAGGACATTTGCCATTGTATTATTTTTGGTCAAGACACACCTACCCAAACAGGGACTGTCCCTCACAAAGTGGGACAGAAGGTACCCTGCTTACGTCAGCGCCTTAATCACCCTATATCCAACTGCCACTATGTGGATGTGTAAAGTATATATTCTCGATAATTCATGTGGGGAGACATGCATCACGGTCAGGTGTTTAATCCCGGGTAGTAGGTTCTGCATGACCGGCTGGAGGCTGAGCAGTCTCATGAACCACTACTGCACATACAACTTGTGTCCAGATGTCTACAGGACTGGACATCGTGTCATGACACCAAATCTGATGTGGATACTGATACTTATCCCATGAGGGATATCCAAAAAATTGAACAAGGCAATAAACTTCAATATTTTTAGATTTGCGAAAATGTGATAGGGTTATACATGCAAGGGATACATAGTTTGCAATCCTGACACTGCCTAGGGTAAGACTGCCTACTAGATATGAGTATTGGTCACTATGTGCAGATATGGCTGCGCCAAGCTAGCAGCCCAAGTATGGCTGGATTTGGTGGATGTTCAGGAATTGGGGGGGGGGTTGTGTACTGTAGAGGGGATGATGGGTATTCAATTATGCATCCAGGTGTGTTGTAGTTGGATGGCTCAGTTCAGTCCAGACCATTATGTGGGTATGTGCCGTGACATTTCTGTACATGTGTATCGCACATTTTAATATTCATATGTTTGTGGGATTGTGTTCTACAGTATGGCCTGTCAGGTTGTATTGTGGATGTGCATGTTTGTTCTTTCTGATTCATCCACTGCTCCCTCATACACCTCCAGTTCACCTATTGTGCATCCAACACAGTCTCCCCTTGGTGAATTATTACATTACCCATTCCCCCCACACCCATATTCCACACACTCCATCCAGCCCTCCTCTGGTTGATGGCACATGGCACGGTCAAGGGAACACATTGCATACACTACATATCTCTGGTACCTGTATGGCTGCGAGGACTACACTAGCATTTTTCACCTTCCACATGATGTGCATCATGCACATCGGTACACGCAAATACTTATCTTTCATGACATGGTAGGTACACCCGGGTAATACCCGTTCAACTTTGACCCATCCTGACAAGGACACCTTGGACCGCAAATGGGCAGATTTTGGGTGAATGCTCTGACCATTGGTAGGGTTGCCACCTTTTCATATGGCCAGGATGGGATATATTCGGGACACACATCAGATTTTACAGGCCAACACATACCCACAGTCAGTACAATGGATAGTACTTTTGTTTTATGCCTAAATGTAAGCTTATTGTTGTAGCAGTTTAGCTGCTTCTTCTGTTTCATTTACTTGCTTATTCTGTTTCTTGTAACATGTAGGTATGTTACATATGGAAATAACTATTGTATGTGACTATTACATAAAATGTGGGACATAATTATGCCCTACGATCGCAGGATATTTTACATTTATAATGGTTTTGGTATGGACACAACCGCCCAGAGGGGGACTGTCCCTCACAATGTGGGACAGGTGGTAACCCTGACCATTGGGCTAGACTTAGCTATTGGTGGTGTGCTAACACGATGCATTTCGCTTCCACTTGGTATAACTATCAACACTACAATAGAATATGGGCACAGGGTTTTAAATGTCATTTGTTTGAGGGATGGGGACTCAATATTCAGCTATGTGCATTTGTGTTTGCTTCTTATTTTTGTGTTCGCAGAACTGTCTTGCATGCTTTGCATATTTTTCAGTATCCACAGACACTGACAGGTGTGATTACTATTGGAGGGAGGCTGTAATATTCAGCATTTTAGGTTGCACGTAAATAACCGACATGTCCATGCCTCTGTGCAGTGCTTCAACACACCCCATGCACTCGCTCACATTTCCTATGCACGTGGATGTGGCAGCAGCGCACCTTCATTAATATGCATATGGCGCTACTGCACCATCTCTACACTGCATGGTCGGCGCAAGCCTAACGCCGTCCTTGCACTGAGCTTCATGAATCCCGGGGTTTGTCCTGTTTTATTAATTGTTTGCTATGATTCTTTAACTGCCTATATTGTTGCAGGGATATTTGAGACTTGGTTTGTAGCTTTTGTATTTGGTTTGAAGAGAGAGATGACAGTATCGTTGAAAATGAGTAAAGTATCACAATAATTGCAGTCTCGCTCTTTTTTGCTACAGGAATAAAATGATGTATATATGATCATAGATCAAAATGTACTTCTTAGCTTCAGCTATGTCCATTTTCACCAAGAATCTTAATGATTTATTATTCATTTTCGTGATTCAATTAGTCTCCACTGAAACCTCCAATGCTGCTGCTGCTGTGAAGACAGTGATATTGATTCTTTCCTCTTCTTCCATAGCTTCCATCACCTATGGCACTGTACTCATAACAAACAAACAATTTTACTCCATAAAGCACTCTACCATGCAGTACCACTAATTAGACAAGACTATGTTACTGTGCCTTTCAATTCAATATTATTTACTCGCACTCTGTGTGAAAATTATTACTTTTAATTGACAGTTTAACAATTTTTAACATGACGCTTTGGGGGAAGCCACCTTTCGTCATCAAGTACCATGACATCTCCTCTGAGAGGAAAAAAAAGATTTTATTTTCTACCTGAGTTATGTTATTATTGCTACTACTATTATTTTAAATTAGTGTCATTGGTGCGACAGATAGCATACTTTCCTTTGGTGCAGAAGGCTGTGGGTTCTATCCCCACACCAGGCAGACTGATTGCTGACATTGCACTACGGTGTAAGCAGGGTGCTTTACTCCTGAGCGTGTTGTTAAACTGAGATCTCATCTGTTTATGTTGGTGGTAGCTCAAGGGGATGTAAAAGATCCCATGACACCTAACAAAAAGAATAAGGGTCCTTTATTCATACACAAAAGAAGTCTTATTTACAACATATTTACAAATATTAACAAATATGAATATATATATATATATATATATATATACACACACACACACACACACACAAACATATTTACACTTTATAGCCATATGCATTTTTTATTCCTATTAGACCTCTCTCCTTTTACCATAACCACAATTTGATTTAACTTAATATTGTTGCTAAAATCCATTTACCATTAAACATAATTCAGTTTATTCTTTCATTCCATATAACCCATATGACATAAAATAACTTTTTTTATCTAATCTTTTAATATATTCTTTACTTCTATTCGTAAATTAACCATGTTTAATCATATCCATATTTATTTTATCCATTTCTTTTATATCTTCAAAAAAATCTTCTTTACATAGTTTCCCCATAACTTTTTTACATTAAAAACAAATCAAATCTCTTTTGTATTATTTTCATAAAGAACTTATATATGAATAAAAATATTCTACTACATAATTCTTTATACATAAAACCCTCATTTAGCCATTCATTCAAAATCTTTAAAAAATATTTGTTGCCAATCCTTTAAGTTTTTTATAAATTTCATAACATATTCCATCTGGATCTGCATCCAGATCTATATTTACTTGCCCTAATACTTTATTTCGCTCATTTAAAGAAATCTTCTTCTCCAACTCTTTATTCTCTTTTTCTGTTAACATTTTACTTTCCATGTTTTTTCACTACCTTCTTTTTTCTTTAAACATTTTTTGTACATATTGTAGTACACTAGTCATAATCTTTTCCTGAGTTCTTTCTACTTCTCCTTTTACATTTTTCATTACACTCATTACAGTACCGTCTGCCTTTACTAATCTGCTTAAGGTATTTGATATTTCTTCTCTTTTCCTAGTAGAAAATATATTTGCTTATATAACAGTTCTTGTATTTCTTCACGATTTCTTTCATACAAGTCTTTTTCTTTGTCAAAGTACTTTCTAAAATTATGTTCTAAATCTTCCAGTGCATCATATGTTCTTTTATATTTTTATTTCTCTACTTTTCCTACATCTTATTGCCACTGTAAAAACATTTTTTTTATATTTTCCTTAAATATCATCCACAATTCAGACCAGTTTTCTTTTATCACAGTTACTTATCAAATGTCCTTCTCTTTCAAAAAAATGGGTTGTCCCCCAGTATTTTACAAAACCCTATTGCCTATTTATCATGCTTGGTATATGTATAGTTTTTTTTTTCTGTTTCTGTTTTTAACACACTATTACAGACTCATCCACCAGTCCATAAACCTCTTTTATCATAAACTTTTGCAATGCCTAGTACTTCTTTCCATAAAGTTTTCAAATGTCCTTTCAAAGTCTCTCTTTCCACATCTGATCGAAATAGTGCATGAATTTTCTTTTTTGTTTGCCTGTTTCTCTGTTAAATGCTTTTATCACATAAATATTCCATGTTTCACAGTCTTTCTTTTTTTTCATATTCTCCAAGAAAATTTTCCAATGAGAAAACAGTCTCAAATATGATGTTGCAAAATATCTTTTTGTTAATAAGAATAAATGCTCTTATCTCATATGCTTTTATACCCAAAGGAGATATTAAATTGTCCCACACTTAATACCTGTCCATTTCTTTGCCTTCTTTACTTTGAATCCTTACTACATACTTCTGTTTTTTGTTTTCTTCTGCATCCTTTTCTGCTACTCCCCTTTTTGCCTTCCTTTGCTTTCTCTGCATATGTTTTATTTTCCATCCACCACTATTCTTCAGGATTGTTTCTACATCCTCCTTTTGTATTTCCTCCATAATGCCCCCCCCCCAGGAAATGTCTCATTTATTTTTTGGCTCACTGTGCATCACCATTTCTTTAAGTAAATCATCCTGCAACCCTCCCATCCGGAGGGTTGTAATTATGCATCCATCATTTGCTGACTCATCTCAGTCAAACAGATTTTCTTTGAAACATCTCCTCAGAATCCTACACACATTCTCCTGTCTCAATATTTGCTTTCTCCTCCATTTCTGGCACCACTCCATTATATCCTTCTCTGTCCACCTGTCTCCCTGTTTCTCCAGGCCACCTCTGCACCTTGAATGGAAACATGAAATGCTCTTGCAAAATGGGTCCTACTCACAGCAGTGATGAGTAGGAGTTCTTTATTGATCATCATATCATATTTACATTATTTTTATATTATACATTATTTACAATTAGATATTGTTATATATATTCATACCTTTTCAGTTACTGTCCATTTATAGTTTAATATATTCTTATCTTATCCTTACATATTCCAATTCCTCCACCCATTCTTCCACAACCAAAAATGTATCTTCTTCACAATTTCTGACAATATCCATTTCCATTAAATTTCATTTAATTTAATCTTTCATAACATATAGTCCATAAAATATAGACTTTTTTATCAATTTCCTTTACCTCCTTCATTATCATAATACCCATATTCTAACATATTCATATTTAAATGTTTCACACTTTTAATACCTTCCAGTATCATATTTTCATACATTTTCTTCCACAATTCCTTTACAATTCAAAAAAACATGCTCCCTTGTTTCAATTTCCCCACAGCAATTACATACTCTTTCATGTATTCTTGTATATGGCATATTAGCCTTAACAGGCAACTTACTTATTGTCAATCTCCACAAAAAATCTTTACATTCATAAACTTTCTTACACCACTGAAATTTTGCTTTTATAGGTTCATAGGATGATACTAGGCTATTGGCCCAGGGGCCCTTATAAGCCTAGCCAAGAATTTTGCCCAAGTTCCCTCAAAGTCAGCACCTATTTCCCCTGTCCAGCAGGGACAGAGGTGGGATCCCAGGGGTATATTTTCTGTTTCCCATCCAGTCATCCAGGTTTCTCTTAAACAGGGCTAGATAGGTACTCTGCTTGACATGGAGATGAAGTCTATTCCACAGATGGGGAGTGTTTGGGACACAAATCTATCATGCCAAGAAGTTCTATTAATGTCACAGACCAAGTTAAGACCTTGCATGTGGATTGTGTGTATGGGGTTTGTCTTACAGATATGCAGCAACTCCATCAAGGCTGGGTCTGAAATGGCCTTGTATGCCAGACACAGGTTACCTCTGAGCAGTCTGTATGAGATTGAATAGAGGGACAGGGCTTTTAGCCTATCTGTATAGGATAGGTGTTTGAGACCCTGGATTTTCTTGATCAGGAACCTCTGTGGTCTCTCCAACTGCTGCATGTGCTTGGCAAAGTACATACAGAAGGGGGCATTGTACTCAATAATGGGTCTGATAAGGGAGGAGTACAGGAATGTTATGACCTCTTTGTTCCTGGACGAAATTCCCTTATTTATGAGGGGGGCCATGTAGAAAGCCTTCCATACAACGGAGGCAACATGGTAGTCAAAACTCAGGTTGCTATCAACCTGGGTGCCCAAGTCCCTCACAACTGATTGCATGCTTAGTATATGATAATTAGTGGTAGTATTAGTGATAATTAATAGATAGCTCTTCTTTTTTCATATTCTAAGTGTCTCCATGGATAAATACAATAATGTTTATTCATTATATTCAGATACCAGTCTTTCCTACTTTTTCCTACATTATTCATATTTAATTTCCATATAAAAGTGTATTTTGATATTCTTTCATTTCTTCATGTAAATAACCTTTCATTTTTTTCCTCGAGCCTCTCTTTTCCCAAATGTCCTTATATTTTTTTCATTATTACATTTAGTAAATCTCTGTTCTCCTCTTTCAGTCCTATCAAAACCTTATAAAGATTCACAGATGCTGCACCAACAACCAGATTAATTAATCCTAATCCCCATTCCTCTTCTTCAACATACACAGCCTCTCTTCTAACTGGATTTAATCTTGAACCCCATATAAATGAAAATACAATAGACATTCATTCTTTCGCATGCTTTAACAGAATCACATTTACACTTGCTAAAGATACAATTTTCCCAAAAGAAATTAATTTCTTAAATACACTTTATTCTTGTATGCCAACTTATGTGTCTTCCAAAACATACATACAATTTTTATCTTTTGAGTAATCTTCTCCCATTGTTGCTCCCTATGCACACTAGTTCCACACTTTATCCCCAAAATATGTATAACTTCCTCATTAAATTGAATGCCTTCTGTATTGCTTACTGTTCCATTCTCTTTATTATTATCTTTATTTATGCATAATTCAACTGCTTTTAAATGTTGGTTTAATTGTTTAAGCCCTTCTTCCATCTACTCTTTATTCTTATTATTTAATACTATATAATCTACATAATAACTGGTAATTGGATTCCTTCCCTCATCTTATACCCTGCTATTCTTAAGTCTCTGTTCATCTTATTAACTACTACATTCATAATCAATGCAAATAAAATACTACTCGCTGGACATCTTTACCTTATCCCACATCTTATTTCTATTTTTTTGCTTAACCATCCATTTATTATTATTCTCATATTATTATTTTCATACACTGAAGTATTTTTTTTATTATTTTGTCACTTATATTGTATTCTTTTAATATATCCCATAAACACTCATGTTGTATCTTATCAAATGCTTTACTCAAATCTCTTACCATAACTTTAGCTTCAGCCTTTTTATTTATATCATCTATCACTTCTCTCACTATCATTAACAAATATTGACTTCCTTTTCCTTTTTTCTATTTTTCCTTTTTTTTCCAAAAAATGTATGTTCAAGTAGTTTATCTATCTTATTTCTTAACATTTTCCATAATAT
The DNA here is from genome assembly GCF_019279795.1 of Protopterus annectens. Taxonomy (NCBI): domain Eukaryota; kingdom Metazoa; phylum Chordata; order Ceratodontiformes; family Protopteridae; genus Protopterus; species Protopterus annectens. The sequence goes on along the minus strand of NC_056728.1, from coordinate 441,489,883 downwards.
TTTCATAAATAATCTTATAATCTGTATTGTTCAATAATACTGGTCTTCAATTTCTTATATATTATTTTTCTCATTTCTTCTATATAAATTCAATTGCCCTAATACATATCTCCTTTCCTACCACTTCTATTTGTACCTCCACAAAATATACTTTTTGCCATTCCTCCATATTATTATTATACATATGGTAGTCAATCCCATCCAGTCCAGTAGCATTTTCCATATGTACTTATTTTAAAATATTTAATTATTTCACACTTGTATTTTGTTCTGAGGCTTCATTATTTTCTTTATGCTGTTTTCTAACTTTCCATTTTTGTCTCCCTTTTATCTTATTCCTTCTAAATGTATTTTCTATATATTTTCTTATTACTTCAAATATCTTCTCCTGTCACTCTTTCCCCTTTCTCATCCTTTAATTCTCTTATCGTTCTCTTGCTTTCATTTACTATCTGAGGCGCAACCTCTTCTTTTTTACCTTGTAAGAAATATCTTGGTTTAAATAAGATTTTTTTAAAATTTTCTCCTGTTTCATTTCATACATCTGCTTCTCTTTTTCATAAAAATCTATCCTATTTCTTAACACTTCTCTAAATATTTCCTCACTCATCTTTTTGTACTTCTGTTTCTCTTTCATTCTTTTTATATCTTGACATTCCAAAAAAATACTTTTTATATTTTTTAACACTTATCCACCAACTTGTCCAGTCTTCATAAAAAATTCTCATATCTATATGATCTTTACATAATCAGTTAATCTCTCTTCTTCTTCCTTATTTAATTCTTTTTCATTTAACCTTTTAATACCTTTACCTACTCTTATATATTCTTCTTGAGAGCTTCTATCCAGATTACTAAGTTATCTGAAAAATCTGTTACTTTTAATTCTTCTTGCATCACTTTCAAGCTATCGGATATTATAAAAGAGTCTATTTCCATTCTTATATTATTCCTTTTATAAGTACAATGTTCATTGCCCCATATATATAACTTTCCATTTTTTATTATTTCTGACATTATCCTAACATCATTTCCCTCTTTTCTTTTTTAAATTACAATAAAAATCCCCCACTAATATAATTTCCATATTTGTTCTAACAAAGTCTACATTTTTAAACATCCTTTCTCTTCCTTTTCTTGTGACATAGTCGTATACGTCAATGATTCTATAAATATTTTTCCACCTTATGTCTATCACATTTACGTGACATAATATATCTAATCCTGAACATGTATCTTTTCCCATATTCCAAATAATATCAACATCCCAAATCTTCTGTTAGCAACCTTTATTCTTCTGTTAGTATTCATGTGTCTTCTAATATAATAAATTGCATATCAAGAATTGAACACCATTTGAATACACCTAATCTTATTTTAATATTCTTTATACTGCTTACATTTATAGCTAGGATTTTCATCTTTCTTCCAATATAAATTGTTATCCCATTCTGCTTCTATCCTTTGCCTTTTTTATTTTCTTTTACAACTACACTTCCAAATGTCCTTTTTCTATCTTTCAGCCTTTTCCCCATGGAATTCTTTTTGTCCTTTAGCCATTCTGCAATTATGTATTTGTCTTTACTTGATTCTAGCATTATTCCCTCCACTTCACCTTCTTTTTTATACACAACTTATCTCCTTTTTACTTCTACTATTATTTGTTCTTCATGCTCATTATCTACGTTCCTTTCTATATTATGTTCACATTTCTGCTTTTGCTTTTGTTCTTTTACTTCTATGTTACTTCTATGTTTTATTCACAATCCCCCATACATGCCCTGTTTGTCCACATTTTCTACATATCATATCACGTTTTAGCTTCATACCCCAGTTTTCCACAAAAAATACTTTCTTTTATCTCAATTATAAACTGCTATGTTATCATAATAAATTTTGTAATATCCATGACATCTTTATATATAGTCTTTAAAAAGTCTTTCAAAACTTCTTTTTCAACTTCCATCTGAAACTGCACAAATATTCTTTATTCTGTCTTACTGTTAAATGTTTGTACCACATATACGTTTCATGGATTATATATTTTTTTTAACTTTGAACTGTTTTAAAAATTTCTACATATATTGCCCTGTTTCAAACAGAATGTCACAATAAGTATCTTTATTAGTATGTATAAATGCTCTTACCTCCTGAGGACAGATGCCCAGAGGAGAAATTATGCTATCCCAAACCCCATACCTTTCAAGTTCTTTTCTTCTTTACTACTCAGTCTTACTAACAATTTCTTCCTTGCTGTCTCCCTTGATTTCCCTGCTCACCTTTCCTCTTCTTTCACTGTCTGCACATACTTTTTCTTTTCTCTTAAGATATCTTCCACTTCCTCTTCTTGTATTTTGTTCATAATCTCTTCCCATGAAGCTGCTACCTCACTCTCCAGTTCACTTTGGCTTATTATGTCCCTCAAATAAACATCCCACAACCCTCCTGATTTGGAGGGCTGCAATTACCCATCCAGCCTGTGATTCTTCCTGAAATAGCCTTTGCTGAAACAAAGTTTTAGAATCTTACAAAGATGCATTTACCTTTACCTCGTCACTCCACTCCAGTTCCCTATTAGCCACTTCTCTCTTCTGTCGCTCTCTGCCAACATATCATTTTGCAAAGGATCATACTCTTTTGCCTCCAAAACAACTCCTTTCTCTCAAGAATCAGCTTCTTCACCAACCGTCACCTTTTCACCATAATGACTTACCATGTTTCTTCCTGCTTCTCTAAACAGCTTGAGCGTTTGGACCACAAGCAGGAAGTCTAACCATAAAGAGCGTCCCCGTATGCTAAAAGAGTAGGGTTTTTTTATTGATATATACATTACATATTATTTACATATTTACATTATTTACAAATCTCCATACATTATACACTTTAATTTGCACATTTCCCCCTCTCTTTTATCCACAACCAAAACATTATTTTTTCCATAACCTTTGTCAAAGTCCATTTTCCATTGTATTTAATTTCATTTAGTCTCTCATTCCATATAGTCCATGAAGCATAAAATATTACTCTATTCATTTTCTTCACTTCTTCCTGTTTATGTGCACCAAAATAACCAAATTCTAAAATGTCCATATTTATTTGTTAAAATTTTAACAAACGTTTCACTCTATTATCTTTACATATTTCTTTCCCCAAATTATTAACTCTTTCACATTTCAAAAACACATGCTCAGTAGTCTCAAACTCTCCACATTTAATACATACTCTCTCTTGCCTTTTTATGGCATATTTGCCTTAACTGGCAATTTTATAATAGACAATCTCCATAAAAATTTTTTAATCTTTTTATAGTTATTATATCACATCATTATGCTTTTTTTTTATCTATCTCTAACTCTTTCCATGGATCAATACAATAAAATGCTTTCAAAATACTTAATTACCATTCCTTTCTATTTTTCTCACATATATATTTTTTTATTTTCCATAATACAATTTTGTTTTGATACTCTTTAATTTCTTCATTCACAGTGCTTTTACTTAATTTTTTAACTTCCATTCTTCCCACAATTCTTTGTATTTATAATATAGTATCATATCTATCAAGTTTTTACTTTCCTTCATAATTCTTTTATATAAAATTAAAGATGCTGCGTGTACTATTGGGCTTATTAAACCCAACCCTCCTTGCTCCTCTTTCATATACAGAATCCCTCTTTTGACTGTATTCAGTCTAGAGCCCCATATAAAAGAGAATATAATCATCATTAATTCCTTTTCATACTTAATAGGAATCATATAGATGTTAGCAACATAACAATTTTTTCCTTAACCATGGTGTTCAACTAGTGTGCTTATGTCTATATGAAAATCTATATGAAATTAATCATATCCTTTACTTCTTTGAGTACGTTATCCCATTGCTATTGTCTGTATTCATTCCTTCCAAATGTTATTCCTAATATATCTATACAATTTTTCATTGAACTCAATGTCTCCTGTCATACCTTCAAAACCATATCCTTTACTTTTCTCCTTATTTATACTTAAACCATTTTTTTTTAATTTATACTTATTTTTTAATTTACTTTTTCCTTCCATACTTTATTTTAACAATTAATATACTATCATCTGCATAATTATACATTACTGGCAATTGTACTTGCTTCATCATTTTGTATCCACCACTACTTGACATTGTATTAATTTCCTTCACTATTATATTCATACCTAATGAAAAAATTACACTACTAGCTGGGCAGCCCTGGTTTATTCCACATTCTATTTTTATTTCTTCCCCAATCCAGCCATTTAGATTTAGTTTCACATAGTTCCTTTCATAAACACATTTTATTACTTGTAATATTTTTTTGCTTATAGTATATGCCTTCAAAATTCCCCATAATGATTTATATTAAATATTATCATAAACTTTACGTATAGCTCCTATCATAACCTTCGCTTCTACCTTTTTTTATTTATATCATCAATTATTTCTGTTATTATCCATAATAACTTGACTTCCTTTGCCTTTTCTTCCAAATACATTTTGGTCATATATTCTATCCATTTTGTTCTGTAACCTTTTTGTTATTATTCTCATAAAAAATGTATCTGTATTATTCAATGTTATAGGTCTCCAATTTTTTATCTCCTCTTTATTTACTTTTTTAAATATAAATTTTATAACTCCTGTACATATCTCTCTCTCTTTAATTCCAGTTTCTAACCATTCATTCATAAATTCTATAAACATTTTTTGCTACTGTTTCATTTCTTTATATGTACCATATTCAATTCCATCCAGTCCTGTTGCAGAATTCATATTAATATCTTTTAGAATTTCATTCAAATCTTTCATGATTATTTTTTTCTAAATACTTATTGTCTTCCTTAATTAATTTTTCACCTTTATAAATTTGTTCTTTGTTTTCTTCTCTCTTAACAAATAATTCCAATACATATTCTTTAATTATTTTGTATATTCCTTCTTGCTGCCTTATTTGCTTACCTTTCTTATTTTTTAATTCTCTTATTTTCCTTCTTTTATTATTTTACTCAGATATGGTGCTACCTCTTCTTTCTTTCCTTGTAAACAATATTTTTGCTTATATAACAAGTTGTTAATTTTAATTTGATTCATTTTATATATTTCTCTTTCTTTTTCATAAAAGGAATGTTTCTTCTCTAAGTCTCTAAATATTTCTTGACTTAATATCTTATATCTCTGTTTTTATTTTATTTTTTCTTCCTTATACATTCTAAAAATACTTTTTTATATTTATCTTTAAAATTAAGCCACCAAATAGTCCAGTTCTCATAAAACTCCCTCATAGCTGTATGATTTTTCCATAATTCCACAAGTTATTTTTTTTCTCTTCTAATTTTAATTCATTTCATTAATTCTCTTTATTCCTTTTCCCATTCTTATATATTTTTCATTTTCCTGTACTTTAACTCATATTGCTACATGATCTGAAAATCCATGCATACTTAATTCCTTTTTTATAACTTTTAAAATATCTGATATTAAAAAAATATTCAATTTCTGTCCTAATTTCATTCCTTTTGTAGGTCCAGTGGTTATTCACTTAACTTTCCACTTATCATAATTTCTTTAGCCATTTTGACATCACAATTGCTCTTATTTTTACTTAAATTACAATTAAAATCACCCACCACTATAATTTCTATATTTACACAAACATATTCAAAAATATTTTTAAACATCATTTCTCTATCTTTTTTGTTACATATGCATATAAAGCTATAATTCTATACACATATTTTTCCCATCTCACCTCTATTACCATAGTTTTGCCTAGTTCTACTACGGTTACATCTAATATTTTAATGCTTTCTTGACATAATATACATATGCCCGAGCATGTTTCTTTCCCAATATTCCAAACTACCACACCATTCCAAAGTTTTTCAGTTTGTGTTCTTTATTCCTCTGTTAATAATCTGATATCTTCTAAAATAATAATATATGCATCTACTGCAGCACACCATTGTAATATACCTATTCTCCTTTTAAGACTTTCATACTGTTCACGTGTAAAGCTAATATTTTCAGCTTTTAAGAACAGTTAGTATAATAAAATGTTTATCCCTTTCCTTTCTTATTTTCTCTAAGCATAGTTTTTGAATTTTCTTTTCCTTTCTTTAACTCTTTTCCTTATCAAATTCTTTTTATTTATTACTGTGCACCAAATCAGCTTCTTCCTCACTTGTCTCCTCTGTTTCTTTGTCCTTGCTACATTCTTTAACTTCATGTATAACTTCTTTATCCGTCACATCGTTCTACATTTTCTTGTATAACACATTTTGCTATCTCTTTCTCCTGTATAACTTCATTTTCATTTTCTTGCACATTCATTTCACATTCTAGCCATGAATGGCCAGTATTGCCACATTTTTTGCACTTTAAATCACATTCTTTGCATTATTACCTGTTTTACCATGTAAATAACTTCTTTTTTATCACATTCATTGATTAAATGATCATGTTTTCCACAAAAATAATAAGTATTTTGTTGGCCCCTGTATTTCACAAAACCCCTATTACCATGAACATTAATAATACTACGTACGTGCATAACATTTCATTTTCCATTTTCAGTATTAATCCACATTCCCATCCCCCAGTCCATAGTCTTCTTTCATCATATTTTTTTGTAGTGTCCATTACTTCCTTACATATAGTTAACAAATGTTCTTTCAGTTCTTTTGCTTCACCTTCAGTTCTAAACTGGATTATTATTCTTTTCTTGTTTTTGTCTGTAAAAAGCTTGTATGGCATAGTCTGACCATGGATACATATTTTTCTTTTGTTCATATGCACCCAAAAAAATTTCCATGACCTGCCCAGTCTCAAATGTCAAGTCACAAAAAGTCTCTTTATGAATTAAAATGAATGTTCTTACCTCTTTTGCTTTGACACCCACAGGTGCTGCAACACAGTCCCAAACCTTATACCTGTCCAAACTTTCTTCTTTTTTACAGCTCACATGTAATGTATACTTCTTTTGTGTTTCTTTTATTTCGTATTTCTTCTTTGCTCCTTCTCCCACAATTTGTGCATAAGTTTTTATCTCTTGAACTTTTTCTGGCACAGTCTCTTCTTCTCCTTTTTCTTCTTCTATTTTCTCCATGTCACTCCATGAAATTGCTGCTCTGCTTTCTGGTTCACTTTGGTTTACCTTTTCTTCCAAATAATCATCCCGCAACCCTCCTGATTGGATGGTTGTAATTATGCATTTCTCAGAGGTAATTGGCTCTCCTTCAAACAATCTCCTCTGAATCCATCTCTGTTACAACTACAATCTCCTTTTCTTCCAACAACACTGTTTTTTTCTGCACCCACAGCATCAGAAAAAACTTCTGGTAGCAATTCTACCATTTCAACTACATTTTCATCAACCTTCACTTCATTTTCAGCTGAAGCTAAATCAGCCATAGAGTTGCCACCTATTAAGAAGGCCAAAGTGGGACACTGGGGCGTGGCCAGTATGGCATTGGCCACACCCTCTACCACATGACATCATCACAGCAGTGATGAAGGCAATGCTGTTAATGGTACTAGTAAACATGCTCCTCTAATCTTCCTATTCAAGATGACCCCTTGACATCTCCCTGGCAAGATCTTATGCATAAATATGTGCCCTGTCTTTTTTTCCACAGATAATATCCCTTCTCTATAGTACACACATTCCTGGGGTGACTTTAGCCTGACTTCTTTCCAGTAGCCTAATATCCCTTTCCTTGTATGTCTCAAGAAATGTGCTTAGTACTTAAGACATTGCCTAAGCACCTGGAAAGTTGCGATGTTGCATTCAATCTGGCAAATATTATGTCATTAAAATGTTAGCAGTTTTTCAGCATTTACCCCCAAAGTTGAAATACTCAGTTCTTAAAAGATAATGAATGAGACAGCTTTTGAGATCCAGGACAAAACAAATTATTCTACCTCACAGCAAGACGGTTTGTTAAGACTTTGAAAAATAATATTCTGCACCTGAAGTTAGTATGTTTACTGCACCTAGTTATGTGCAATTCTCCAATATATGATTTCAAAGTCTGGGGTAAAATTGTTGAAAAATCTAATGTTATAGCTCTTTAAACAGGCAAATACAGACTTACATACAGCCTCACACTATTGTCATTTTATAGGATTGTTTCCAAAATGAACAATAAACACTTATTTGTTTAGAACTCTGTAGGAATCTGATGGCTATGATTTTGTTAGGATCCATGTCAAATTGCATTACTTGGACACAGAAAGAATATTTTGCTGCTGCTTTGTGAAATTGCCTTTTGTATCACCTGTGAACATTTCTGCCAAATGTATTTAATGGAAGTCAGTGTAAAATACTACCTAACATTAAGTATAGATCATCTAGCAACAGATAAGAAATCCTTCGCTAACCACTGTGTCTTCTTACTGGCACCTCCCTTACATGAAGAAACAAATGAGCCATTTAGGGAGGAACGATAAAAGTTGATGGTGGAGGTAAGGAACTCCTCTTCCCCCAAAAAGTACCTAAATGTGAAGTAAAAATGTACAGCATTAAACTGTTTAGGTATTTGTTTTTTTTTTTTTAATGCCCATTAAGAATTTTTTTTTTTACTTTTATTTGCAACACCCAGATCTAACAGAGAACAGCTCTGCCTGCAGGTCCGGGTTTGTCACTGTTGGTGACTTAACAGAATTGCTGTGGACAAAACAGAAATGTTTGTGTTTTTTCCACAGCGATTCAGCATTATTGAAAAGTGGGACTTTTAAAAGTCCCACTGCTTTACAGAGCAGGCAGCAGGATGAGGTAGCTCAACCCGTGAGTGTCCTGCTGATAACGGGATGGGTAGCAACCTTACCATATTTTCTCCCTGTTCCTCCTGGCTGCCTCTGCACCTAGACAGGAAACAGGAAGTAAGAATGTGTAACACACAAAGCCTTCTTCCAACTACCAAGAGTAGGGGAAGTTCCCTGATTGTTTGTTTGTCTTTTGGCTTTTCCCAGTTATGCCCTGGCTAAATTTCCCCTCGTAGTATAAATACCATCTTGGGTCTCTCCTGAAAAGGGGACACTAACCTAGTGGGATTACCCCAGTCAACAAAGATAAATAAATAAAATAAAAAGTATTGTTTGAAAAAAAGTTAAAATGGTTGAAAAGAAGTTTATTACAACCATTGTTCTGGAAGAGATACTTGATAGTGACTCTTGTGATGAAACAGTGACTAAGTCACTACATTTTCTGATGCTGACATAACGTGATGTAAGGCACAAGAAAGAGGAGTCAGGATGAGTTCAAAACCCAGTGCTGCATCTTATCTTAGCACAGATACTCCAAGCTCAGAACGTATTCTACCCACTGAAGTCAATGTATGCCTACATCAACAATGTCTCAGCTGCCTGTATATAACAGAGGCAGGACATGTGTAGTAGCAGATAGACCCCCACAACTTCCAGCATAGAGGTTAGAGGTAGTAATTACTCCAACCCTGGTGTGGAAGGAGATCGATGATTTGAAAGCGGAGATAGCAAAGCAGTATTATTGATTTCCTTGCATAGAGATGTCTAACCAAATATCAACCCTGCAGCTACCTAGAATATTGGATGGTGTGAGGTTTTTAACCAGGAAAAGCCCTTTCACTTCAATAGCAACCCTGTTATTAACACTGAAATACTGATTCTGCATCAACAATGGAATATTTCTGGATATCATTTTAACTGGAGTGTAATGGAACATACCTCTTAACTATCCAGATTTTCACAAAATATCAAGATTTTTGCCTCATATTTTTGGTTTGTTCCTCATAAAATCTGTGGTTTTCTGGCAAATCTCTGAGAACTGAAGTCACTAAATAATGACATACATTTTAATATCAGACTTCATATCCTTCAGAAAATGCTTGCTAACACAAATTCTGTTATTCTAGCTACTTTCTAAGTTTACAAGATCAATATTTAATATCTGTCCCTGTTTCTGGGTTTTTCTACCCCCATTATTTTAGGCATTGTCCAGATTTCTTGCACTAGAAAGTTGATAGGTAATGGAGATATGATGTGTTAGCAATATGCTATATTTACTAAACCCAATAGGTACACAGCACAGGTGATAAGTGCTGAAAACAGATTTTATATCTCTTGGAGTTTCCTATCTCAAATTCAAAATTCATATTTATATTTATGGCATTATTTAAAACAAAGCACCAACTACAATTAATGCTTAAAGTCCGGAATATTTAACAAAGATATTCTTATCAGTCCATCCATGCTTACAAGTTACACCTGACTCCTATAGCGACCCTATCAACAGTAAGCACAATCCACAGACCTTACTAGGCAAAGAGGAAAATGGAAGTAAATTGCCAGGTCTTTCTTCTGCATCACACAACTACAGACAATTTATAAGTCATCAGTCTACCTACTGCGTGTCTTTGGGATGTGGAAGGAAACTGCAGCACCCAAAGAAAACCCACACAAACACATAGCCAACATGCAGACTCCACACAGAAGGCATCCCAGCTGCAGAACTGAACCAAAGATCCTCTTGCTGTGAAGTGATAATGCCACCCACTGTGACACTATGCTACCCAACACATATCTTAGGCTAAAGGCTAGCATAAAAAGGTGGGTCTTTAATGACATTGTAAAATTTGTTAGCATGGGGGAATTCTCTAACCTACTAAAGAAAAGGCTTTAGAGTCAAGAACCATGGCAGAAAAAGGAACAGACATCTACTATTTCTAAGCATGCCCTAGGAACCCTCAACATCTCCAAATGATGTTGAATACAAAGAATGAAGAGGGCAATATGAGGCCAGGAGATCTACTGAGTAAGAGGAATGTGTATCGTGCATGGTGCAAAAACACCAGAAGCCTTAAAGATAATATGTGAACAATTGGATAACCAGTTCAGATTCTCCAGAACCAGAGGAATATGTTGGTATTTAAAATACCAGTAAGCAACATGACTGTGGAAATGTCTACCATCAATAATAGTCAAGTTATATGTGCAAAAGCCTTACGTATAAAGAGGTGCAATAATCCAAACATGAAGTGACCAGGGCGAGTGCAACCCCATAGAGGTCTTCTAGAGGCTGAAGGTGCCCGATATGAACAGTATTTTACAGGTGAAAAGAAATTATTTAATAATAGAAGACACTTGGTCCTTCAATGTCAGAGTACATCAATGACCCTATCAAGTTAACCCACCTTCTTAATACATTTAAATTTATCACCAAACACAGTTTGAATCTATCAAGGTAGAATGAATGGCCATGGACCATACTGGAGGTATTATATTTAAGGTCATAACTCTCTGTTTCTTTGCTCATAAATCAAAACTAAAGCTAAAAATAATGAGGGGGACAAAGGTCCAAAATCTGGAACAATTTTTACATATGACTTTAATTCATTTAAAAAATTAACACACTAGATTTTGCATTCACATGTATTTTCTGTACACTAAGAAGAATGACAGACTAATTTTATTTTTATTTATTTTTATTTTACATTTGTTGACCGGGAAAGTCCAACTGGACACAAATCCATTTTCAGTGGAGGCCTGGGGAGAAAAGCTCCAATAGCATTACATACAAGAAAATTTCACAAAAGAAGGAATAGCATATAGAAAAAAATATTGCTTCCATATAAACATCAGTAAGGTATAGCTTAACAAATTCTTAAAGGAGACAGTAAAGTAAATAGGTTAAGATTATTCAGGATTCCAACAGTAAGATCTGTATAGATTTTTTTTTGTATTAATGTATACCTGAGTGTTTGCCTGAATTATGAATACCTGCAGTAATTTTGTTAAATTAATAACAACTGGTTATTAAACTTTATAGAGAAAGGAATCAGGGGACCTTTAGTAGAATCATTGAACAAGGTAATGGTAAGAATTAACCTGGGTGTAGCATGAGCAAAGCCAATTGTTTGAAACGTGGGTTTTCAGGAGTTTTTTAAATTGAATAGTGGAGGTAGTAGAGGTTATTTGGTTAGGTAGTGAGTTCCAGATTCTGGCAATAGTGCAGGCAAAGAGAGATTTGCCAGCATAATTTTGTATCTGATGACGTTTATGAGGTTCTGGGCAACTAGATCTTAAGACTCTAGTGGGAATGTGGGGGCTAATTATATATTGGAGTGAAGGTTTTTTTTTCCCGGAAGGTAGTAGAGTCTATGTGCTATTGAGAGTTGATTGAGTAGGAGTAGTTGTGGTAACTCGAGCCAATTGAGCTGGTTAAGGGCAAGACTGTGGTGGGATATGTATGAGGCTTCAGTAGCGAACTTGGCAATCTTGTTATAACAAGATTCCATTTTGTTCAGATCAGTTTGGCAAAGATTAGTAAGGATGGGAGAGGCATAGAGAAGGAAGGATAAAAGATGAGTTCTTGCAATAGTAGCTTTGGTATGTTTTGTGATAAACTTTTTGTTCCTATAGAGGAGTCCTAGCTTTTTGTTAACCTTCTTGATGGCTTGTGCTATATGGATGTCAAATTTCAGGTTATTGTCTATTTCTACACCTAGCAGTTTAGTGTGTGTAGTTGGAGTGATTTGAATGTTATCTTTGGAATGAATGGTGAAACTATTGTTAAGGGGGGAAGCTCGACCAGGGCTGAAAAGAATTAGTTGAGTTTTTTGGGGGTTAAGAATAAGTTTGATGTTAGTGAACCAAGTTTCAGCTAGAGTAAAATTATTTTGGGTTAGGGTTTACAGTTCGTTTAAGGTGGAGGCGGCACTTATAAGAGTGGTGTCATCTGCGTATTGTACTACTGATGCTGTGAGTGAAGAAGAAGAGATTTGGTTGGTAAATAGTGAGCACCTTATTCTTGGGTGGCTCATTGGATAATACTCCTGAGCATCGTGGAGCCAAAGGATAGTCTACCCCTGGATGCCAAATCCAATTTATAATGTCCCTAGGATGGATCCTTGAGGGACTCCTATGGATACTGGTAGCAGGGGGGACAGCTGGTCATGCCATAGGACTGCTTGCTGATGACCAGATAAGTAGCTATTGAACCATGATATAGTGGAGGAGCTGAAGTTTAGGGTAGGTAGAGTTTGGAGAAGAATACTGTGGTTTACCATGTCAAAGGTTATTGATAAGTCTAAGAAAATGGAAGATACAAATAGTCCCTAGTTTCTGTGGTGGTTAACTATATCGGTAAATGATAGTAATGCTGTGGTGGTGCTGTCGGAGGGTCTAAAGCCATGCTGAGTTTTGGAGAGCAAGTTGTTTTTTAGGAGGTACTGCAATAGTTGGGAATGAACAACTCTTTCTAATATTTTGGATAAAGGTGAACGAATTGCAATTGGGCGGTAGTTGGTAAGTTCTAAGTAGTTGCTTCCTTTGTGCAGTGGAATAATATGTGATGTTTTCCACATGGTGGGAGCTCTGTATTCTGCAAGTGACCTGTTTATGAGGATGGACACGAGATTGGCTATAGCCACTGCTGATATCTGAAGGAAATCTGCTGGTAGGGTGTCAGCTGCTAGTGTGGTTGGTCTGAGTTTCTTAAGGAGTTTAGAAATTACCTTAGTTGGGTACAGGGTGTAGGGAAAAGCTGCCGGTATTGTTTTGAGTAGTAGGGTGGGTTTCGGTAGCTGGTGGTATAGGGATACTAGTGGTATTTAGGGCAATGGCAAGGGTTTGAACTGTTTCGGAAAAAATCTGTTAAATTGTATGGGAATGTTGTCATAGTTGTTTGGTATTAGTGGGGTTGGAGTAGTGGCTTTTCCTGGGTAGATTATACCATTTATTGTGGCCCAAATTTTTTTAGGGTTATGAGCATATTTTTCTTGCATGTTTTTGTAGTAGTTAGTTTTGTAAAGTTTGATTTGTTTTTTGGCTTTGGTGTGGCGCTCTTGGTAGATTTGCGTCAGATTACTGGTTTTGCCTTTTTGATATTGACTCCAGGACTTGTCCCTCTCTTTCACTGTAGTTTTAGTATCTTTAGTTAGCCATGGAGTACAGTTAGCTTTTATTCTGATAGTTTGGGAGGGAGCATGATAGATTAGGATTTTTAGGAAAGTAGAGTTAAAGTACTGTATGGCTTCATCTAGAGATAATTGTTTTAGGAGTGTCCAGTTACAGCTTTGCAGTGAATTGATGAAGTCAGTAGTTATAAAGGTCTTTTTATTACGTATTACTCTGAGATTGGGTTGGCTTATGTAATGGGGTCTGTTCCAAATTAAGTAGGTTGGTTGATGGTCACTTAGACTATCAGGAAGACAGTCAGAATGCCATGCTAGAGTGGGGTCAGATAACAGAATCCAGTCTATGATGGATTCACGTTTTGATGTTTTGTCTGTTCTAGTTGAGGTAGTTATAATTTGGGTAAATCTATGGAAGTTAATGTGGGTAGATGGAGTGTGGCTAGAGCAGTTAAGTCAGTCAATATTAAAGTCACCTAATAGTTTCTTGTGGCAGGGAGTTTGAGATCCAGTTTAGCAGGGTTTCCATTATAGTAATGTTATTGCCTGGTGGGATGTAGCCACCTGCAATGGATATATTTGTTGGAGTTTAGTTTTAGTTTGGCAAGAATAAGTTCAACATCCTTGACTTCTTGGATGTTATAATCAAGTTGTTCTATGGTGAGATGATTTTGGAATAATATTGCTACACGACCTCCCTTTTTCTCTGCTCTATCTTTGCGTATAATATTATAGCCTGGGGCTGTAATCTCATTATTCTGGTGTTCTGGTTTAAGCCATGTTTCAATTAGCACAGCTATTTCTGGTTTATATACAGCTAGTAGGGCATGAAGGTCCTGAATTTTGTTAAGTATACTTCTTGCATTTATGTTTAAGAAGAGGAGAGAAGAGGTAGGTCTATGGTATAGGGGATTTAGCTGATTTGAGTTAGTGCTGGATGTTGTAGTGGGTCCTAGATTGGGGTGAATGTCACCACAGCGAATGAGTTTTTGGAGCATGTGAAGATACAGTTTAGTTAGTTTGTGTAATAATTTAGTTTGTCTTAGTGAGGAGTGAGGGCATGTTTTGACTGCCAGTTTATAGTGAGAGTAAGAGACTGATTGAAAGGTGGTGAGGTCGCGTGATGTGATAGGGACTTTTTTTAGTTTCAGGGGATTGGTTATAGGTTCAGTTTTCCATTGGGGGGTACTGATATGTAGTTGAGTTTGGTAAGAGGAGAGGTAGGAAAGCAGGAGAAAAGTGAAGATTGTAAATGGGTAGAGTAGTGATTTTAGTAATTGGAACTGTTGTGTTTAATTCATCTTGTCTAGTGTAATAAATAGTGAGGTGTGTTTAAGGGTGGTATCTATAACTGTGTGGGTTTGGTATTGTAATAAAGGAGTGATTGTAAGCGTGTGGTGAAGTGTGTTGTTATGGGAATGTTAAGTGTGGCGTGATAGTCTAATTGAGTAGGTGGGAACTGATGGTGGGTGTGGTCTGTAACTATAAATGTAATTGTTATGGGGTGGGTGGGAATGGGAGTAGGGTAGTGGAGCAGAGTGAGCATAGAGAATGGAGTGGGCAGAGCCAGAAGTCCGAGACACTGGAGTGCTTGGGAGATTATCAGTAGTAGGTGAAAAAGAGCCTACTGCTGCAAATATGTAGCCTGTATAGGTGGAAGTTAGGGACTCAACAGTTAAATGAAAATAAATTAATAGAGTTGCTAGGTATACTATTCATACAAAAGTGGCCAGTTGCAGAGTTTTATTGTGTATTTCAGGGAGCTGGAGTATGGGTAGGAAGAGGTGAAGGTACACTCTAGAGAAGAAGGGCAGTAGAATTAAGAAGTTAACAAATATGGGGGGGAGACGCTTGCCACTTATCCGTGATGCAGCGCTTGACCACACTAGAGTCAATCTGCAGTAGTTAAAAAGGTGTTCTCTATGTAAGGTACATTAAATATAGAAAGTTAACATACATGCAGTAGTTTCAGTCTTAGATCTTTCAATCTCTCCTTGCTGGGTCCACTGTTTTCCTGGGCAATTCCTCTTAACTGATGTTATATTTTTGGGGTTCCTATTACGTTATCGAATTGCTGAAACTTTGAAACTGTTAACGCAGTTAATCAAAGTTTCAGCAATTCGAACTAAAAAAAAAAAAAAAAAGTGTACAGTTAAATAACTGTTGTAAGCAGGGGGCAAGCCCCCCTGCACCCTACTACCCTGCTCTTTAAATATACCAACTCCAAGATCGCACTACAGTGCAGTAAAGGGAAATATTCCCTTTCTGCACTATAGTGCAATCTCGGAGTTGGCATATTTAAAGATTGGGGGGTGTGGGGGTGCAGGGGGGCTTGCCCCCTGCTTACAACAGTTGATTTATGTTTTTTTTTGTTTGTTTTTTTTACATATTCGAAATTATGAAACATCGAACATACAAGTTTGATCTTGTAGTGTTCGATGTTTCATGATTTCGATAAAATAATAGGAACCCATATTTTTGATGGAAGGGGGGAACCCTTTTTGTCTTTTAAAAGAATGGTTACGAGTGGTCTGGAAGATGGAAAAAAATTAGTTAAGACTTAGGGTGTAAGCATACAGGCTAGGGCAGACATAATTATTTCTAGTAGTACTGCATATATATGTAGTACTAGCACAGCATGTTGAACATTCAGGTGTCTTAATTAAACAATTCAACCAACTAAACAGCATAAAGGAGTTCAGAAAACAGACAGGGACCATAAACAGTCAATAAACAAATAATCAGGAACTCAAGTGCAGCTAGCGTATTTAGGAGTACACTTCAATGTCACAGTACATTGTGAGATGGCTGGATATATCTCAAAATCAAGTTTCCCTTGCAGACCAAGCAGAATTTTATTTTCAGTTAGTTAAAATATCACATTCCTAATATCGCCCTACATATTGCTAACAGTAATCGGAATAGATATTAACCAACAGTAGCATGGTTCACTTATACCACTCTATAGATCATAATCAGAGGCAAAGGACCATTGGCTAAGTGTTTTAGGTGCCCAGTAATTGTGAATTAAACATTTACAGCTGGCAATGCTAACAATTAGTGTTGCTATTTTGTCGCCTATATATTCAATACCATATTAAGCAATGTAGCTTTCAAATAAGCAAGGCTTATAAAATTATATATCATACAGCGCACAATACTGTGTAACAATATAGAAGAATTGCTATTCACTTGCCTATGCCGTTTATATAATATTAAGCAATGCAGTTTCCAGAAAAAGCCACTACACTATTAGATAGCTCACTAAGCTTACTCACATAGCTTACTAAATGACTGTAACCCATAGTACTTTACCAGAAAATCAAACATTTTACAAGAGACATGGCAAAAATATGAGATAGAATCAGGGACAGTCTCCAAAATTAGGGAGAGTTGACAAATATGAGTAACACGATTACAATTCCTATGATTATTTCAAGTGAATCCACAAGGAACATACTTTCCTGAAGAAAGAAGTGGTAAAGATGAATATCATCTGCAAAGCAGTGATACTGCATAGCCCTCCACCTAATGAGTTCCCCTAATGGGAATATGTATATAAACATCCTGTGGGACACCAAAGATAACCTGGTAAATGGACAAAGTATTAACACCCATATCCAGGGTTAGTGAGGATACTGATGACTCCAGCATAGAATCACACAGCTGCCAGTGAGAGCTTCTCTCATATTTTCCCCCACCTCTACACAAACTCAGTAAAACTTGTGTGTGGAGCAGGCAAGGAGTAGCAGCACTGAACTGCCACTCACTTTTGCATGGGGCCGATAACAGTCAGACACGCCTCCCATGCTCAGGTAGCACTTCATACTTGCTTTCCCTGGTTTCCACCAGAGAATTTCTACTGCAACAGTATGCAATGAGTATGTGCCCCTCTCTCCTGTGGCCAAGATGGGCATGTCCATCATGGCTGGATAAGGGAGGGGCATATATTCTGTCTGTGATGGGCATGTCCATACTCCTTGATAGTGTATCAGATGCATGAGATGCTAATTAAACTCAGGTGAACTGGGCTATAGTCAGGATTTTTTTCCCTCAAAGTCATCGTGCTGGTACAGTTGATCAAAATGTTATAGTCCATCATAGCACATGCATAGACCAGGAAGAAAGGAATAATGGTGTTGATTTGTCACTGTGATGTGATGATATATGCCAGGTGTTATGGCTATCTCATTGTTATGCCAATTGCAAAAAAAAAAACAAACTGGAATGAGTCAACTGTAACGGTGAAGAAACCATAACTTTAAGAGTACTAGTCTACAAACCCACAGTTCTCAATACACACACACACATTCTTTCAACATGTCATAAGCAGAGATCACTTTGTGCTAATTCAGTAATTCTCTAGACGGGAAAATGAAAAAAAATCCAGCCATGCAGTTTCTCAAAAAATTCTGTTTGAGATTAAGTTCTCTTATACAAACATATAAAGGATTTTTCTTTTTTTTTCTGTGTAGGAAAGTCTGGTGCTCCTGGCATAGCAAAGCAAACTTCATTTCTTTCTCTCTCTTCTAGAAACCAGTGGTCAGAACATGAACAGCTCATGGAAGGGATAACCACTAAGCAGACAAAAATAATTTGTTGGGTTTTCTTGTTGGTGAAGGATATGTTGTGTTCACTGACACATTTCTAAGTGACCTAAAATGTGTCTGCTATCTACTGCACCTGCAGAGTACTGTGGATCAACAAAACTAGTAAACTCAAACTTCCAAGATGGCTGCACATTTATTAACAGGTTAATCTGGGCTCTCCCAATGTAAAAACTGAAACTTATAAATGAAATCCAATAAACGTTATTGATTTGAGTAAAAAAAATCAGTTAGTGTCAAGTAATTTCACTGCCTGGATGTCAGCAAATATGAAATTTGGAGAAAGTAAGAGAAAGTCAACCAGGAAAGTAAAGGAAGAAACTCAGCCTGAGAAAAATCTTGCAGCTGCTCAGCAAAAAGCTGTTCAAGTTTCAGATTTGGTGCAGGACAGGGCTTCCAGTAATTTAGAGGAAAAAATAAATCAAACACACTCAAAGACATTCACAATAAGTGAAACACTGATGAATATAAAAAGTCAAATGACCAACTTCTAGAAAAATAGAAGAAGCTTTAAGTAGTCATTTAAATGAACTGATAAACTGTAAAAATCAGAGTTTGTAATGAAAATAAAAGGCTGGCTGAGCATGCAGTTTTTCAAAAGCTGTTTAAAAACAATGGACATAGAGCACACAGAGAAAACTTAATATTTTTGTCTGTAAAAGAGAAACTGGTATGAATATACTTCATTAATTTTATGAAAGCACAGATAAGCAACCAGACTGGTGTTCTGCAACCGGATTTGTTAATCGAGAGAGCACATCATGTTTATTCACCAAATATGGCCACATGAAAGCAGCCAAGACCTGCATTAGTAAAGATGCAGTCATACCAGCAGAAACAGTTGCTCCTGCCAAAATTGTGACAGAAGAAAAAAGTATTAAAAATTGGGGAAAGCGAGTATTTGAGGAAAATGATTTTTCAGTGTACACCAAGCAGAAGGGAAGCAAGTTTATCCCAGCAGTAAGGGAATGTCAAGAGACAGGTATGAGATTCAAGCTGCAGTATCGAGATTTCTTCAGAATGTTTTATCCTGGAGGATCAAATACAATTTTGGATGCAGAACAGGCTAAGAAGGAAATACAAAAAGGTTATGCAACAAAGAGTGAGCCTCACATTCTACTGAAAAATAACAAAGCTCCTAGAGAGAATTTGTAGTGAAACATTTTCCATTATTATAAAGGTAAATGTGTAAGCAAAAGGAAAAAAATCATAGGAGTTGACTAGAAGAATCAGGAGTGCCTCTGACTTGAATCAGAGACTGGTGTTGGGAAATGGAGAGGATCAGGAAAAACCCAACAACATTAGAAATTATTGGATAAATGGGAGACTATAAAACACAAATCCATTAGATGTAGGAATAGGCATGTGGAAATATGGCTTTGCAAGAAGAAATGTCTGAGAAATAATGGATTTTTGTTGAGTGTGTTAAACTAGAGGTTGAGCTGTAAAGCATATACCCCATGTTGTCATTAATATTTAGCAGGAGACTTAAGAGACTGAAGAAGTAACTGTAAATAAAAAATTACATAACCATTCCATGATTAAATTGCATGTTATATTCTAAAGTAATTTTATGATGTGTGCAGTCAGGGGTATTCTAAAAGTGAGGTTAGGAGAATCTGAGCAGTGACTGCTATGTATGTTAAAGATATTAACGGATGAAACTACTTTTTCTTAGCTGTAAGAAACCACGCTTTATTTATGCTGAACAAAGTAAAACAGGCTGAATAGAATAAAGTTAAAGTTGATATAATGCTTTGATCTTAGCCTGCTGGGGTGGGGTGTAAAACTGTATTGATCACATTATATGTTGAATTAAGATAATAAGTTCCCCTGCTTTTACAGAGGTGGATATAAAAATTAATGTCCTTGGTTTAGTGTAAGCTAAAGACATTTTTGAGCAAATATGCTTGAAAAATAAGATAAAATGCTGAAAAGTATGGGATATGGAAGTTATTTCTTGTATTTGCAAAGTAATTAGTTATTTCTTCATCATTAGCAAAGACTTTCACTGAGAGACAAAAAGTACTGGTGCAAGCAATTAATCATAAGAGGGCTGAACAGCTTGTTCTTGGTGAAATTTACATAGATTTTTCAGTACATCAGTAAAGTCAATAGCTGTTTTATTTTCATTACCAACTTGGGGACAAGACATCTGCAGGTCCAAATCTTTTACTATGAGAGATCTGAAATTCTCTCTGCTGAGTGAATTCTACAAGGTACATTGTAATTAACGTTTAAATGTACATTAGCAAGATGTTCAATGAAAAATAAATTATGTTTGAAAGCTGTAGGAAATAAACTTTATACAAGTAGTTGGGTCCCAGAATAACTCTCAACCTTCAGACACTAAAAATAGGAAATAAGACTATTGAAAATAGGAATATCCATCTAAGAATTTGGACATCTAATTACCATAAGATATTAATACCAAACAGCAGATAATTCTTCCCATTTTAAGTTGGAATGTGGGATACTACTTAGAAACATTTTTAAAGCACGTGACAGAAGTCTTGGAAAATATAAACATGTTATCAAAAAGATAGTGTAAAATCATAAAATTCTACCCTATAAGGTATTTTATTTTTGCTTTAGAAAAGGGGAGTTGTAAGATGTGCATCTTCTTTCTTTAAATTATTATTGCCACTAATTCACACTTGATCATTTAGGTCCATTAATGCAGTCTAGTAATAGCTGTCAGTACATTCTAGTGATTACTTCTAAGTTATCAAGTCTTCAAAAGCAATACCACTATAAAAATCCAATTATAAGTCAATAGCCAAAGAAATAGTGTTGCTTTTCTCCCGAGTAGGGATACCCAAAGAAATACTCACAGAACAGTATTGCTAATAGCACCCCCTTTAATGGACAGATGTGACTTCTAAATATTTCATCCTATGCATGGGTCCCCTCATATTATCTATGGTATGATCCCAGTTATTCTCATTAGGGGTAATATATAATTATCGTCAATGGAATGGGAAAGGTCAATCTATAACCAAATGAAATCATTTATTTTGAGCACAAAAGGGGAAACTGGCTACACTTAAAATAGCCCACAAGGGCAGCTTGCCTAATACTTACTTATGAACAAAGAACTCCATTTATGTCCAGGATAGTACACCAGCTTTGTTGGGGTTTTAATGTGGAACAGTTAAAAACTTATTTAATAAAACTTTAAAGTCTGTGCTAAAGAAAGCCGTAGAACAAATGGTAAGACCTGGGATCAGTTACTTCCCAACTTCATGTTGCTTTAGGAGAGGTGGTCTAAGCTGCATCTGGATTTATCCCATCTGAATTACTATACTGGATATATATCATCGAGTCTTGCTGGGATGAAGAGAAAACCCCATTTAAAAGTGCAATAACACATTTCACAAACTTGCAAAATAAGTTTAAAGTGTTATGTCAACAGTGATGGAATACATGTAAATGGCATACGAGAGAAATGTGATAAAGGGTCTATAAAAAGAATGCCAGACTCAGGAAA
Organism: Protopterus annectens; assembly: GCF_019279795.1. Classification (NCBI taxonomy): domain Eukaryota; kingdom Metazoa; phylum Chordata; order Ceratodontiformes; family Protopteridae; genus Protopterus; species Protopterus annectens. The sequence continues at coordinate 441,467,887 of NC_056728.1, read as the reverse complement.
TTTAAAATGGGGACAAAGTGTTAGTGTTAGTTCCCGCTATTGAGAATAAATTCCTAACAAAATGGCAAAAAATTTTTGAGGTGCTAGCAGAAATGATTGAAGTGAAACACTAAATAAAGCAAACTGGTAAGAAAAGACTAGAGCTGATTTATCACATATAACTTTTAAAACCGTGGAGAGAAGCTAAAGTTTCTGTAGTCAGCCTGGGAGCTGAATAAATAGCCTTTTTACTTTATACATCTGTTAATCAGCTAAGCCTACTGAACAAACATGCTTCAGTCGTGATCCATGAACATTGTCTGATCAAGTGACTTATTCAGAGTTACACAGTAGGCAAATGGAGGTGGAAGGAATCAACCCCTGTACACTTGACTACAGGGAGCAGGTCATTAACAGTTCAAAGCCTTACTCCTCTATGCTGACTGCCAGCATATCACAAGGATATTATGTTCCTGCTATTCAAATAGATAAAACTTTGTTTAAAGCCTGGAAACAGGAATTGAAAAGATTCTTACTAAAAAATAAAGATTTTGAGCTACCTGGCAAAGAAACATTTAATTTAATATCACATTGAAACTATGCCAGTGAAAAAAATAAAGTTAAAATCATATGGGGTACTTGAATCCCCCCCCAAAACAGAAATAAGTGAAGAAGAAATAAAAATCCTGAAATTGTAAGTTAGTGAGGACTCCTGTGGTGAATGCATCAGTCAATCGTCTTGACTTCTAAGTTTGATGGATTTATAACATTTTGTAATGATTTCAGAAACTGAATGAGGTTTTCAAATCTGAAATCTTTTCAATGCCCAGAGTGAGTGACCTCATTGAGAGATTAGGTAAAGCAAGGTTACTGACCACCTCAGATTTAACCAAGGATTATTTAAATCAGGTAACATGAATGCCAATATGGGTGGGTATTCCAGGTCCCATAACCCATAGTAAGTAAGACAGATCCAGAGATTCTACAGTGGGAGGGGGTCACTGTGGCATAATGAATGAGAAAATAATGTGGAAATGCTATTTTTGTTGAAAAACACTGTTTTATTGTGAAATTTCTGTATTACTTTAAAGATAATGTGAAATATGAGTTGTTGCATATATACTGTGTACATTGTTAAAGCAAACAGCAGGAGCATACTGATTTGGGACACGTACAAAACAGACATTTGAAAGGAAGAGCTTTGGCCCAGTACAACAGAGATCTTTGCCTCTCAGTGGAAAGGGAGTGTATATAGTTTTAAGGTCAAGAATAGGGAATCTTAAAGTTGCAGGCTAAGATAATATACTGGAAGAGATGCCAGAACACCAAATATATCTGAGGATCTAAGTAAAGGATTATTTGAAATTTGCCTGAGACTGAATGGAAAATTTGGTAGATTAGAAACCAAGAGGGTTAAGACCCTTTTTTGTTTAAGAAGATTTTCCTAATAAAGAACTAAGCGTTTTTTGTTTTCTTTTTCCATTGTATATAAAGTGTACTTGAGCTAAAGATTTCTGAGACCATTTTGTTCTTAGCATACTACAGTATAATGAGGTATGATAAATATAAATTAACAGCTAAAGGGTGCATATATTTTTATTTATTACAACTCAGTGCAAATCACCAGTCATTCTAATATCATAGCTAATCATTGTAACACTGCACACAAAAAATGCAACATGACTTACACAAGAACACTGCACCTACATAAATCAAACTTCTTGTAATAACATTTAACATTATTATGGAAAAAAAAGAAAAGAAAATATAAAAGAAAATTACAACCACAATCTGCAAATCAGAAAAAACAGTATTACTGGCAAACTTGACCTAATTCTACATATTTAAACTAAGTAAACCTAAACTAACTAAAACAAAATTACAGAAGTAACTTAGCACAAACTAAAAAATATATCCAAAGACTAGAGTAGAAAACCAACCATGAGAAAATTAATTCATAAAAAAGCCATCTAACTTTCATAAAGTCCTAAAGCCCTAATCAAAAAACAACTTAGTTTTCTCCTCCCATTGAAATGAATTGGTAGCAGTAATCCAAACTATAAAACAGAATTAAAAAGAAAAATAGACAGATGGAGTACATTGGGGTTTGGATTGTGTAATATATGAAGAATTCCTCTTATCATGAAACTCATTTCGTAAACTAAAATACATTATATGTCATAAATTAAACAGATAGCCATGTGTATGTATTATTTATACAGAAACAAAACATTTCTAACCAACACTTCATGGATAGCTATGCCAGAACCCATCTTTTATCAACACTCCTATATGCTTCTCCAATCCTTATTAATCTCAAAAAAATGATCTAAAGAAGCTAGAGCAATGTTACAATAAAATAGCCAAGTTTGCTTCTAACTCCCAAAATCATATACACCACTGTGACATATTAAAAAAATTGTCCTGGCTAGAACTCCCACAACTTCTTTTGTACAATCAGCTAACCATGGTTCACAATATAATGTATCAGGCTGAGAAAACACCTGCACTACAAAACATTCTCCAAATCTATTCAACCAGCTGTTCCCTTTGATCAATTAATTCATGCTTACTACAGGTAACCAAATCAACAAACACTGCTAGAGACTCCCTATACCCCCACCATGTAGCAAAAAATTGGAACTCTGTTCCATTAAACATTAGGACAACTACTAATTGCAAAGAGTTCAAGCGGTTGTTTAGAAACTTCCTTGCTGAATAATGGCTTTGTACATGTATTACTCCTGCCTAGTGCAGCTAAAAACCTTCTCAATATAAAACTCTCTGTAATATATACTATAAATTTATTAGCATATCATTTCTAAATACCTTAACTATCCTGCAGGTTTATTGTTAGATTTTAATACTTCTTTTGGGCTTGTTACTATTGATGTATATTATATTATATTATATTATATTATATTATATTATATTATATTATATTATATTATATTATATTATATTATATTGTATTGTAGTTTATGTATGCAGCAACTGTATTTTCTCTGTACTGTTTATGTATTTCTATATATGGAGCTTTTCACCCTGGGCCTAGACTGAAGATGTTTTTTTTTAACCTAGTTGGACTAGCCTGGTAAACAAAATAAAATAAATTGTGTGTATGTACAGAGTATACCTGTATTATTATTTTTGTTACGTACGCTACTCCTGCTGTTAGGTACAACCTATTTTCAAGGGTGACCTGAGATGGTCTTCATACTGAAAAAAAGTAATATGGCCAGGACACCAGGAAAATTCCTAAATTTCTTCACTTATTTTTCAGAAACTGACATGGAATCTTTTAAATCCACCTGAGCTACAACTAGCTCAGGAAGGTGAGATATTGGTGTAATGTTTCATCAAAAGGATGACACCTCAAGAATGTATTACAACCCTTATGGTGCACTACAGTGTCACTAGTGGTATATTAATCCAAGCAATTGGTGAGAAGATAGAACCCAGTCTTCTGATTTTTTCAAGTATCACAGGTGGCTGTACTAAGTGTGGAATCATTGCCAATGCTTTGAGCTGATAGTTGGATTGGAAATGTTTAACCATGCAAATCAGACTTATATTTGCTATAATATGCCTTCAAAAACAGGCATTACTGACCAGGGTAAAATGACTACAATTTTGAGATGATGCTGTATGTCTACATTTTATACCAGAAATCACAATCTAAGTACAGTATCTAGCACATTGCTCATATATGTCAATTTTTGTATGAAAAGTGAAATAGCTCTTTAGATTTAGCCCTTTACAAGCATGAAATGTTGGCTTAGAATTGGGATCTGGAATGGGTGGATAGATCTTATCTTTTTGAATGAAAAATGCAGTACGTGTTCAGAAAACATTTGTATTAAGCTGGTAGTACACATGAATAAATATGGAAAAATTATATGTATTTCTCCAACAGAACCATACATTAGATCCCCAATAAAGACTGATGTACAAGAACCAATGCACTACATGAAGACATATTTATGCACAAGTCAGCTCTGTGATGTGCTGGAGGACCTAATGCATGGAGGGTAAGGAATAACAAGGTAAGAGCCTGCTTGCTTCTCCCATAGGACTGTGAGGTGATAGCATGCTGGCCAAACTGGCTGTTACCTGGTGGAAATTTGGAGAACAGGAAATCAGCATCTACTGGGCAAAGCTTGTAGGCAGGGAGGAATGGCATATGTATTACCATTGAGCATATCTCTCAACCTGCAGACATGGAAAATAGGAACAAAGGCCTTTGAAAATTTGGAACATCCAGCAAAAAAAAAATGACCATCTAATTAGCATGCAATTTGAATGCCAACTATTACATAATTCTTCCTGATTCCAGTAAGAATGTGGGATACTACTCAGAAACATGTTTAAAAAACAAAGTGTGATAAAAATGATGGAAAAATATATGCGCATTATTAAAAAGCAGTGTACCCTTATCTGTTCAGCCCCCTCACCTCAAGAACTTCAACTGAAAATGCAATCCTCTTTTCAGGACATTGAATCCTACCTCTCCCAACACCAACTCATTTTAAATCCCAACAAAACCAAAATCATACTTTTCAGTAACAAAAAAACAAGACTTCCCCACCCCCTCTATCAATCATCTCTGCACACAGTGACAAAATCACCCCCACTAACCTCACTATGTTTTTACCATAGACGACAACCTCAGATTTGACATACATATTGCCCAAACCATCAAAAAAGTCCACATTAAACTAGGAACCCTTTACAGGGCTAAACCTTTTCTAACTCCCAACGCCAGGCTAGCCACTCACTAGCACACATCTTCTATCTGCCCTTCTCTACAGCTCTCTCATATTTACTAACCTTTGAAAATCTGACCTCAACAATCTAGAATCGTGTTACTACAAGATTGCTAATTTTGCCACTAATCTCCCACACAGATTTCACCACTGTTCAGCTCTCTTAATATTAAACTGTCTTGAGCTCCCCAACTTTATGTCTCTCAATCAACTATTCTTAGCCCATAAAATAATCTTCCATCTCAACAACTGCTCTGCCATCTCCTCTTTAGTTCAATCTAATTTATTTATTTAGTTATTTATTTACATTTGTTGACCGGGAGTATCTAGCAGATCCTTCAGATCTTCCAACAAACTCCTACTAAAGGTATTTAACTCCCACAACCAACATGGCAACGTCCTCTATTCACACAAAATAGCCAAACTCTGGAATGGGTTTATATTATATGACTGAACGCTAGAAATAGTGAATGATCTATTAATGAACCCAAATGCACGAAACCACAAAATTTTGAAGGAACAGATCAGCAATTTTTTTCCCAGGAAAAAAATCCGCTGATCCAAAAAAAATGTACAGGCAACATAAAATGGGGGGCTTTGTCCCCTACAACCCCTGATGTGGAGGGCTGTGCCCCCACACCCCCCACCTTAAATATACCACCTCCAAAATAGCACCACAGTGAAAAAAGTAGCAAAGTCTAGAGAACGGCCCAGCAAATTTTTCCCTGTTCCTTCCATATTCTGTGGTTTTGTGCATTTATGTTCGACAAATGAGCATTCGCTATTTCTAGCATTCACTCATATAATAGGAACCCCCTCTGGAACACCCTTCCAGACACAATAACAAAAAATCCAGTACATGATCAGTTCAAATCACTCCTAAAAGAACACCTTATAAGACACTGGCTATGCTCCTGACACTCCCCAGGCTAATCTACTTGTTCCCCACTCTTATTTACCTTATTCACCTTACCTTCTAATCTTATCTACATACTATCTACTGTTTGGCTTATTCTTTACTGAAACTGAACATTGCATTATAGCTACTGTTTCTTGGCTGTTATTGCAACAGTAATTGTTCAGTTCTACTGATTGTATTAGATTTACTGCTACTTGATTGTGTTGTACTTCTGATTGTGTTGTTCTACTGTGGAGATTACTCCCTGGGTCTTCAATATTTAACAGGACCTTGCATTGTACTGGTTCTTGATGCTGTAATAATTATATTGTACTAATGTTTGTTACTGTTGTTTTGTTTGTTGTTTGTATTACTGTGGAGTTTTTTCTCCCCGGGTCTCTGCTGAAAACGGGCCTTTGGCCTAGTCAGACATACCCAGCAAACAAATGTAATACATAAATAAAATCTGTAGAATTTAATGAACTATATTGCAAAATTATATCACATAAGCTAAGTTCTATTGGCTTGAGAAAAGGGAGTTGTAAAATGTGGGTCCTCTTTCTTTAAATTATTGTTGCCACTAGTATGTTGATCATGGAGGGTGTATACTAGACAGCTTCATAAATTACATGCAGTGAGGAGAATTAAGAAAATTGTGTAAAGGGGTAAATTAAGTTTGAAAACAGGATCATACTTCCAAAAATAGGGACATCCTAAATCAAGCTAGAAAATAGGAACATTCTTATAAAAATAGGAATAGTTGAGAGGTCTGCCATGGAGGTAGGATGCTTCCCTAGCCACATTCCCCTGTGCACCCATAAGCAGTTGCTTGTATAAGCCAGTAAATCAAGTGGGTAGGGGTAACACATACACACATGCACACCAGCTTGTCATTGTTACCAAATGTCCTTTGTATGAAGATGCTGCTTTGGCTACTTCACCACCTGGTAATGAGACACCAAAGCCCAAGTAGCTATTAAAAGATTCTGGATATGTTGGTGTATGCTCCAGTACAATATGACCTGAAGGAGGGCTGGACAGAGCTAAACATTCTTAACATAACAAAGTCAGGATGGCTCATCTAGAGGTAACAGAGATGTTATAGTATATATACTGTAACCAGAATAAAAAGAGAGTGAGAGAGAGATTAGTACATGACTTTCTCGTATAGGTATAATGATGCATTTCCCTGATAAGTTTGTTTGAAATGTTCAAATAGCTTCAGAGATATAGTCCAGTATTAGTAAGTATTGCCCATTAATTAAACTGCACACCTTTTGGCCAAACACTGGCAGCACAGTGCAGTGGCATAGCAGAGAGTGTTCTTGCCTCACAGCAAGAGGTTCCAGTTTGATTCTCAGCTGGGGTGCCTTCTGTGTGGAGTCTGCATGTCCTCCCTGTGTTCACATGGGTTTCCTCTGGGTGCTCTGGTTTCCTCCCACATTCCAAAGGCATGCAGTACATGGATTGGATACTCTAAATTTGCCATAGGTGTGAGTGTGCATGTGTGGTGTGAAAGAACTAGCCACCTGGCAGATTAAACCTTGGCTGTAGACAAGGGCACCCACAGGCAGGTGCAAGGGGGTGCACTTGCACCCCCCTGGAATCGGCTGGCCAGGAGATTAATTTACTTCAAATTTTTAAAAAATGTGTCCATGCCCAGTCATACAAACGGAACAGGTGCTTGCGACCTGTTTTTGTCTTCTCCATACATGCGACCGATGGTTTACATATTAATCTTCTGCATTTGCGTGGAATTTGAATTCCAAAAGCCGTTTGGACTTGGGATGAGTGTACAAGTGAGAGGTAGGTGTGTGTGTTTTTAAGTGTTTAAGAGGTGTACAGTGTGTGTGTGTGTGTGTGTGTGTGTGTGTGTGTGTGTGTGTGTGTGTCTGTCTGTGTGTGTGTGTGTGTGTATATATATATATATATATATATATATATATATATATATATATATATACAGCAGTGAAAAGATGCTCCCGTGCTGACTGCAGCTTGTTTAGTTGAACAGAAGTAAATCATTACCTTTTGTAAACTGTATAGTCTGTCTCTCCAGCTAATCGGTCATAACAAAATTTGTGTTGCTGTTGTGTTTGTGCAAGGGGCTCTTTGCCAACCCTTGAGCTCTCTAAAACTAATACTGAAATTAAGGACATATGCCATTATAGCCTCTTTGTCAGAAATACATTCATCATCCCACTCATCATGATTAAAGTATAATTTCACCCTTATCATGTCACCACAGAATAGTTCAAATGGTGAAAAGTATGTCTCCGGTTACTTCACTGCATGCAAAAAAGCAAATAGTACTGTTAATTCCTGTTGAAACTGGTGTGCAGATTTTCTCAGAATGGTATGACCTACACAACTAAACCTCTTCAAAAACATTTGTTTGCAGATGGTAGGGGTAGTTTGTAACGCCTTTATCTTACAGCACTTTCACAAATGCATCTGAAGAACAGATATAAAGGTTGCACTTCATCTGTCTATATTTGCTGAGGACAAAAAAGCTGTTCTCTGAGAAATTTTTATTTATTTTATTTATTTATTTCTAATGTATTTGCCATTTTTTTCATCTGAAATTATTTCAAAGCCACTTCTACACAAAAACTAGTAGCATAGTCTACCACTATCAGTACAAATCTCTTACATGTAGTGCTTTGAATTCTAAGCCTACTCACACTATCTATATCTAATATTGGGAATGGCTTTTCAGTAGCAAGCAATGACATCAAAACAGCATTGGCTTTGTCTCTTGCCTTATTAAGTTTTGACACTGATGATGCACTTTTCAGGATGCATATTCTGCAGTAACTGGCCAATAGAAATATTGCACAAGTATTGCTTCTGTGCGCTTCATGATAACTAAATGATATGGGCTGTACACATATGCCAATCAGCAAACCTTTAGGACTACAGCTATAATATTATTTCTCTCTCTTGCTCTCTTTAGAGAGTCCATTCTTGGTTCAATAATCTCTTTCCTTAGTATCTGAGCCCACTCTGCCTTTTCAAAATATGAGACTCTTTGGCTGTCTCCCTCAAGCTCTGTAATAAAGGATCTTAGAACTGTGCCTATCTCACCTCTCTATGATCCTCTCCAACTGCTACTCCAAAGTATGTCTAGTCTCTTTTAGCAGTTGTAGATCAGATTCAGGCTTACTTCTACTGTGTCTCTCATTCTGTAAGGTAACTCCTTTTAAATGTAGTACCTTTTCACAGGCAAAGTTCAGATTCAGACTTGCTGCTACTTCTTAAGTCTTCCTCTAAGGCAGTCCCTTCCAAAGGAAATTCAAAAGCTTATGAGAATTGTGGTTCAGGTTTATGCTTGTCAGTACTACCTGGCTGTTTCCTGCAAGTAGCTGCATTACCAGGATCTGTTGCAGATTTGAGCTCTGTCTGTATTTCCCCCTGCTATGTGCTCTACACAATTGTCTGTATGCCTAGCTACATGCAATTGCATGTGATTATCAAAATCATTTCCTATTAAATCATATGCAATAATATTATCCAGCAATGACACCTGATTTTTTTCCATGTTTCCCTTCTCAGACCAAATGAATGGTGGTCAATAGTACAATAAGATATCCCTCCTATGGCAGTAATTGCAGTAGATTGCACATGTAAGTAATGCTCTATTCTAATAACAGCACATGTCAAATAGCTGTCCAATGCAGTATCCCAAGTAGCAACACTTTCTTTAACAACCTCTGGATAGGATATAGGTCTCTTGTGGTAATCTGATATAGCTCCAATCTAAATTCAGCCAGTCTCTATGGCTGTATCATCTCTGTTAGCTCCATCATTATGTTTCTTTCCTCACCCTGTCTCTGTGGATATTTGGACCATTCATTCTCACTTAGTTAAGATGGAATCATTTAACCCTAAGACCTTGGCATGTACTGCTACAAGTGGTTTAATTTGCTTGTAGAAACTGTTATGATGTTTCAGGTTGTCTCCATAGGTTCCTTTATGCTCATATTCAGTGTGAGGTACCCCTTTCTTGTACAGCTGTTACCTAATCACTGGGCATATGTCACCTTTCCCATGCATTTCTTCAGCCATGGTACTTTCCCAGTCTGTCAGACAGACTGTCATACTATCTGGCACAGTAGAATGATTACTTCCTTGTCATAAGATCTAGCAGTAATTCCAATGTACATATTTGATATCCAATCACCAACTTATTTAAATGCTTTGTTCTACAATAAAACAATTCCACTCTCCTCCGCCTTTCTTCTATGTTCTCTAAACACTTTTTCTTCAAGATTCAGATTTGAGCTTAAAATATTTGAAACAATATTTCTTCACTGCAGTCAAAACAATCAGTCAGAAATCATACCTATTGTATGCATATTTTTATCCATAAACACAGGAGTTAAAAACTCATTTGTTGCCACTGGACATTTTGGTGTTGACTGGACATATGCATGCAAAGTCTCAAATAAAGCAGTCAATGTCATGCACTTATACAAACCGAGGAAGCAATTAAGTATTGACTTTGGAATTCTGGTCTGAATTTTCACCCCTACAACTTGTTGACTCTGACAAAAGCTAGCCATCATAAGAGAAAATGCCAGAAAGTATGATTGTCCAGGAAATACTTTTAATATACGATTAGCACTTTGGTCTGATTTACCATGATTTTGCTGGACAATCACTTTCTGGCATTTTATCTTATGTTTGATTTTATGGCAGGTGGAAGAACTTTTGGTTAAAAGCTGACTCTCTCCATTCACCCCTTCTAATCATGTATCCATGATAAATGGTAACCATCTGCTTTTCATTCTGATACTGTATTTCCCTTCTATCTGTCTTCTTCTCCCTTTCCCTGGTCTCATGCTGGCACTTCATTTCTTTCTCTGTAGCCTCAGTCACTGTCAGCTCTCTTTCAAGTGCACCTGCTTTGAGACAACTCATCTCTAGACTCAGCTCTAGTTTCTTAGCCGAAACTGTATTTTGACATGATCTGGGATATACAGAGTGGCCATTTTGCTACATGTTGCACAACCATAGCCACTGCCAACCTGCTACTGTTCCATTGCATACCCACCCTGTGCTCCCTTAACAACAGTAAGTGAAACATGGCCAATATATTATTGTATACATGCATGCATACATACATACACTCACATTATCACACACACACACACACACACACACACACACACACACACACACACACAGTGTCAAATGATACCATTGGAGCTGCAGACCTTCTTCTCTGAATTTATGGTATCTTGCTGCAACCAAATGGAACACGCTAGTTCACAGAGAAAACAATTACTGTCAGCATCTATAATAACATCTATAATACATTCATACACAACCGGTCTTTAAAATTTAGAATGCACCTGGCAATAATACACCAGGAAGAATGATTACCTGTATATAGTAGTAAATAAAACACCAGTCACAAGCTTTTGAAGTTAAATAAAAATATTTACTTGGAATAAAATTAAGTGTTGTCTTTTGGAAGATAAATATGCAACATATACAGTGAATGCTCAGTTAACCGGCAAACATGTCTTTACCTAGTTCTGTGATTAGTACAAAACTGTCAGTCATCCTGAAAAGATTAAAGTAAAAGCTGAATAGCATGGAAACCAGGCTAAAAGGATATATATATTCAGAATAACAAATTTGTGTGTTAAAAAAATAAAAAGCAGAAGACTTTCAAGTCAGTACAGCATTACAGAACTGATTGTGTGGGCTGGGCTTCCAGTCCCAATTTGCTTCCGTCAGTTAATGTTTATAAAAGAAAGAAGAAAATAACACAAGCAATAAGGTGAATTGCAAGCACATAAACTAAAATACTTTTTAGTTGCAATGCATGGCAAAATTACATTACAGCAGCAGATTACTGTTAACTTTTGTTTATATAAGTAATTTTCCTTCATCCTGGTTGGCTTAGAGGTAGTTTAACTGGTTACATGTAAACAAAGTCATGGGTACTTTTCCGTGCATTGCTTGATGTATTTTAGTTTCTCTCTTTCTTTTAATCCATATTATTCAGGCTCAGGAGTGACTTTTGATTGGTTGCAGTGTTTCCTGACACCTTCATGCATGATACTCCACTTTACCAACTTCAGTTTAGCTGTTTTCTCAGTGGGACAATAATGTTCCTGCCTGAGCAATTCCTGTCAGCTTTGACAAGACACATGGGCAACATCCTGGTTCTTCAGTACCTTAAACAAAAACCAGAAAAGAAAAATAAGGAAAGAAAGAAAGAAAGAAAAAGGCATGCAAAATGGTTATATAATTCATTACATGGAGAATTATACACCTCACCAGACAGATTTAGATTGGAATTTGGTCATGATACACATTTACTTAAGTGTCTATCCTATTTTGTGATATTATCCAGGATTGTGCCTTATGTGGTTATTATCCAATTATCCTTGGGCAAAAAATAAAGAGTAGAAAGAAGTATCCAGTTAACAGCTAACTCTGTCACTGGCTATAAGAGAACATTTCCTTACTCAATGATTACCGAAGGTGTGTTGTTCTTGTTGTATCTTTCGGCTTTTCCCGGTTAGGGGTCACTACAGCGGAACTCCGGTCCGCTAATGATTGGCAGTAGATTTTTACGTACTGAGTTGCCAGCCCTGACGCACAACCTTCAACGAAGGTACACCCATTCACGCATGTCTCCACACAGAAGACGCTTTAGCTGAGAATCGAACAGGACAACGTTTTACTGTGAGGCGACAACGCTACCACAGCACCACCACCGCAGTTAATGATTACCCAAGGTGTAAACTATTTAATTGTCTACTAATCATTTGCAGTAGTACATTTAGTGTAAGGTTTTCCATGTTTATTAGTGTGGAATTACTATAATTTTCTTCAGTTAGCATGAGTGAGCATCGTTACATTTAATTTTTCCATTTAGCATTATAGGCACAAACTACACTTTCAGTGTAGACTGCCACACTATGCTTATATTTGCTGCTAATAACATTGAGTATCCAGGGCTTATTAGTAGTTTTTTTTTTTTTTTTGAGTAGTTCTTACATTTCTGTTCTACCCATCTAAAACACCCTGGTTAATATGCATCAAACAGTGGTGTGTTTGTATTTTATAAACCAATATTTTGTTAGGAAGGATTTTTGTTATTAAAAAGCCTCACCCCAGTATTGAATTTAAACCATTGCTGGATGTATAGCACACTGGCCTTCCATGGACAGAGACTGTGTCTATTATTTTTTTTATAATCGAAGGCTGTCTCTTTGTGAGCAGCATATATTGGGTTGGGACAGAACAAGAGTTAAAAAGTAAGGGTTGCAGGGAAGTGTTGTGTCCAGGATGAAGGCTGTGGTTCTCAAGCTGAAATATGGGACTGAATAACTATGTGTTGAGACTCAGAGATGAAGATTCTGTCTATCATGCATCTGCAGTTCCTGGCATGTATGTCTGCAAATGACCTTTGCCTCTCTTGCTTTCTGCCTGTTCTGCAGAGTGAGTGTGTGTGTGGTTTGATAAAGCTTTCTCCTCAAAAGAAAGACATACTCATTAGAGATACAAGCTTAGTCTTGGAAATAAAATGTAATGCATTTTAGTTTTACTTAATTTTTTGAGGAGAGACTAGCATTTGATATCCAAGAAAATACTAATGTGGAGTTTTTCTTGATGGCAGAAGCATTCATGCAGCATAAGCCATTGCTTAAAAATACAGGATGTTTTTAGTTTCCGTACATGTGTAGGTTGTCTAAGGAAAATGTTAATGTAGAGTTTGTCCTGATAACAGAGACATTGTTTGATGATTTTGTGGTGTAAGAGCCCTGTGAGAATGTTACTGACCACGGTGACAGAGAAAGAGGGAGGTAGGAGTGTGTGTGTGTGTGTGTGTGTGGGGGGTTCATACTGTTCAGTTATCCAGATTTTTGCCTCATATTTTCGGTTTCTTTCTCATAAAATTGTGTTTTTCTGGTAAATCATTGAGGACTGAACTCAGAAAAGAATGGCAGACATTTGAGCTTTAGACTTCATATCTTTCAGAAAATGCATACTATTGCAAAACATGTTGTTCTATCCACTTTCTAAGGCGGTAGGGGGATGAATGTGCTGGACTCATACCTCTCAATTGTAAAGATTTTCACAGAATGTCCAGATTTTTGCATTATATTTTTGGTCTGTTCCTCAAAGATTCAGTTTGACAAATCACTGGGATGAGCTAAGGATTAAAGTTACTAAATAAATGACATGCATTTGAATTTTTTTCAGACTTGATATCCTTCAGAAAATATATTCTAACACAAATCCTGTTATTTTAGCAACTTTCTAAATGTGTCCCTAGTTTGGGGTGTGTGTGTGTGTGTGTGTGTGTGTGTGTGTGTGTGTGTGTGTGTGTGTGTGTGTGTGTGTGTGTATAAAAGGGAGGTAGCATACCCCTCAGCTGTCCAGGTTTTTGCAGAATGTCCAGATTTTTGCCCCATATTCCTCCTAAAAAGGATTGAAGTTGCTAAATATTTTTAGACATCATATCCTTTAGAAAAATGCATACCAACACATCCTGTTATTCTAGCAATTTTATAAACTCATGAAAGCAATATTTATATTCTGCCCCTGTTTCTTTCAAGCTTTGTCCAGATTTCTTGCACTAAGAAGTTGAGGTGTGTGTGTGTGTGTGTGTGTGTGTGTGTGTGTGTGTGTGTGTGTGTGTGTGTGAGAGAGAGAAACATACCAGTTTACCATTTATTTTAATATAACATAGGCAATCTATTATTCAAGGGCAACAGCCAACAGGCACTGAATTTGTAAATGAAACACTGAAATATAAAGTAGTTTTTTATCAACATCTTCATTGGTTTCAGATCTCTTTAATGTGGAATTATTCAGATGACTTTTACTTCTGCAGAGATTCTGCATATTGAATGATATTGGTGGATTGTATGACAGAAGTTTGAGTGGCCCTTTATGGTTGAAATGTTCTGAATTGGGCAGGTTGACATTGTTGGTTCATATGATTTGTTTCATTGCTTAAAGGAAAAATGTTCAGAACTATAAATTTAAAACACACTCTAACGAGTGGTGCTGTATTATACAAGGGATATAATTCAATTATTATATAGTATAATTAATACAGTCAGGAAGGTGAATCAAAGAACTTTTGCATGGTTCTAAAAATGTGTGCAAGGAGCCTATGATTTGAAAACAGCCCAAAGGTAAACTTACCCTGCCACTGGCCAGATGCATTTTCTTTGAATGTAGGTTTCAATGCTGTTTCACTAAATGTGGGTTTCAAAGGTAGAGAAGTTTTAATGCTAAGTCTGGTTTCATTGTAAGACTATTGCTTTGTTTAGGTTTAGTAAATGTCTATCAGTGTTTGTGCTATAAAATTTGAAATAAAAGTTGTAAATGAAATCCAAATATCTGTAATCATTGTAGAAGTAAAGCATAAAACAGTATGCACACTGAGAGATTTGAATAGTGTCTATGACAAATGGGGAGAAATAGTAAAGTAATGGGACACTGGAATGGCTGTGTGGGTGGGGTGGGGGTGGGGGCTGCATGGGCAGAGGGGGTGGGGCTGCATGGGTGGAGGAGGTGGGGCTACATGGGCGGGGCTCTGGGTTTGCACCCCCCCCCTGCAAAAAATCCTGCAGGCTCCCTTGGCTGTAGATGATTGCCAATGTTGAAGTGACATCCTGACCCAAAGTCCAAAACTGGGAAAAATGAGGTGTGGACGGGTGGTTGTGAACAAACATGTACTTGTCACATTTTCTGACTCTTTAAATATTAGAATCAGGCCACTGTGGTGCAGCGGTTAGTGTTGTCGCCTCACATCAAGAGGTTCTCCGGTTCGATCTTTGGCTGAGGTGCCTTCTGTGCGGAGTCTGCATGTCCTCCCTGTGGTTGCGTGGGTTTCCTCCTGGTGCTCCGGTTTCCTCCCACATCCCAAAGACATGCTGTAGGTGGATTGGACACTCTAAATTGGCCCTAGGCATGAGTGTGTGCCTTCCGTGGAAGGTTGGGCGCCGGGCTGGCAACTCGACACCGTAAAAACTCTACTGCCAATCATGAGAGAACAGGTGATCTGCTGTGGCGACCCCTAACAGGGAAAAAGCCGAAAGAAGAAGATATCTTTAATGAGTAGTTATGATATTAGAAAAATTGAAATATTTATTTTCAAGAAAATACTTCTGCTGTTATTTTAGATGTTACAGCAAAAAAAATCACATTTTTCCATAGCAGACCATTTCCATGTTTGAGATGCTGTTGTCTCTCATTCCCTTTATTTATTTTTAATGTTTGTTTAGCACATTTGTATACTGATCACAGTTTAACAATTTCAAGCACAGCCTGGGTGAGTAAAACATAAAAGAAATGGAAAATAGTTTTAACTGGGACAATCTAACTGGCACTGTCTAGTTTAACTGACTTCCCCAGCAGAAAAGAACCAAGATTGTAAGAAAACACAGCAAGTACATTAAATGTGGTTAATATGAAATAACATACAATAAAAGAATTAAAACTTGCAATAAAGTTTTCATGCAGAATGCTTCAGAGCTATTACATCATGCATTATATTGTTTAAAGTGAAGTTACTAAGTCTCTTGGCCTAAAATTTATTTTATTTTATTTATTTTACATTTGTTGACCGGGATAGTCCGTCTGGATTACATGTCCATTTTCAGCGGAGGCCCGGGGAGAAAAGCTCCTCAGTGACAGTAATTAATACATAAAGATCATACAAAGAAAAAAATAGAAAAAAAAACATAATTTCACTCATGCAACAGAAGAGATACAGTAAGGTGTTAATTATACTAAAAAATAACCATTAGAGTGTAAAAGTATTATACAATAAAGAGTATACAAAAGATTTAACACAGATTCCAGTGTACTAATTCTCCTATTGAGCACTTAACTTCTTTAGTTAAGAGGAGATGGAAGAAAAGTAAATAAGGGGGATACATATGGGAGAAGATCTAAAATGTTACAGGAAAGTCTAATGATATAATGCTACTGCCATTTGTAGACAGGTCAAAATGTCTAATAGAAAAAGACAAACTGTAGTCCTTCCAAAACATCAATTTTGAAACAACCATCATGCATCACTTTCATTTCTCTTTACAGTAACAAATACGAAAGCTAACAGAAACGTATACATACAGTGCTGTCGTGACGTCTGGATTAGCAATACACTGCATTTAATAAAACCAGCTGTGCACTTAAAAATGTAATGTAAAATGGCATAAAAGTCAAAATACAACAACTCCTTTGCTTCTGGACCTATGAGCCATACTCTAAGGAAATCGTACAGACGGGTAATTTTTCCCGGGACGAATCCTTGGAAATGTCACGAAACATATCAAACTAGATTGGAGCTAAAACCTTAATTTACACGGACCAAAATAGGGGGCAGAGTCTACTTAAAAATAGACAAGATGAAATGGGTTATTACAACATGCAGAAAGTTATCAAAAATGTTGCAATCTATTTTAAGTATCCAAGTTGTCTAAAGAGAATGATCTACATCAACGGCCACACACACTAAAAATGCGGCTTGAATATCAGGAGGTCACGCGACTTGCACAGGGTCAAAATACCATCCTTTTTGCATTCTGTCACCCGTCAGTTTATGACAAAAAAAAAAACATTAGTGGTTATTTTTGTATCATATGAGCACATCATTAATGAAGACTCGCAGTGGAACGTCACGAACTACTAATCCAATTTTAGGGTTGGAACTTTGTTACACTGTTATTTGGTGTATTTTCTATGTGCTGAGTTTGTTTCGTTTTCTCCTCCCAGATTTACAACGTCACGTTATCCAAGAGTTGGTAGTGTATAACAAAATTACATGTATGGGCTGAAGGAAAAGGGAAAAGAGCACTGGCTTATACAGTATTTCATTCGGAAAGGGGAGTCATACACATTCTACAGCCATCCTATGACAGTTTTGTTACTTGTGGTGTTTTTATAAGCAAGTGCCTTGGATTTTGATGATTTTTCTTGCCCAGGATTTTCCAGTTTGGTATAACTGTATTCCTATGTAGTGGATTGAAGACAAGGTCCGCCATATTCTGCCTTACCACGCCCGGGGAGATAAGCCATTGAAAAGAGGCTGGATTTTGTTTTCACTTTTTTTCTTTGTAGTGTGCGGTAAAATATAGAGGGGCAACGCTTCCGCAGAAACTGGGGTGAGCAGATGAAGAAACACCACACTGCAGGGTAACTAAGAAAGACTGCAGAGAGGCAGGCGTTCCCGAAGGTAGTACGGCAGTGTCTGGAGAGATTTCTGTGTAGATTGAAAAGGAATGCAGTATAGCCCGTCGGGAACTCTGACAAGATCTGTGTGTTTTGGGGGGATTACCGGCAACGTGTTGTGTTACTTGGTGGGAGCTGTCGGTAGTGTAATCTGACACTGGCGGAAGGGCTGGCTGCTGTTTGTGTCTTGGCGCCTGCTGCTGGGTTCATGTGCCCAAGCCCGTGTTGTTTGGTGCACTTGGTCGCTAAGGGCCGAGCTACTGAGAAGAAAAGCTAACTACATTCTCAAACACATAGCAGCATCCCTGCTGTCTCCAGTGCAGAGTGCCTGACACCATCTACATAGTAGCAGATTCTAGTGTTTTATTTTGGGGGGTGGGGGCTTGACTTGCACTTTTTTAACTTTGGAAGAATGACTCTGGAGTCCATCATGGCGTGCTGCCTAAGCGAGGAAGCGAAAGAAGCCAGACGGATCAACGACGAGATTGAGAGGCAGCTTCGCCGGGATAAGAGGGACGCACGCCGTGAGCTGAAGCTACTGCTGCTCGGTAAGATTACAGCTTTTTCTCTCTGTAGGGAGGGGGAGGACCCCCCGCCCAAGTCTGTTGGAAATCACTATCCGTATAATTCGTTAAATTTAGACATTTTTCTTGGAGCCAGAGAATTGACAGTGATATTCCCGTTTCCTGCTGTCTAGTTTATTCACTGACAGGGAATAACTGCATGGTGGCTTGCACTGAGTAGTCCCACGCGTGAAACTGTTGCTTGACCACTGGTGAATGCCGTGATGCTACTGCCAGTCTCTTCAGAGAAATCTGGCTGCTGTTGCAGAGTAGTGTAATATTAAATTGAAACAAATCCTATGCAAAAAAATGATTTGCATAGCTGCCCGTTATTTTAACATGTTTATAGTGAGAGCTGTTGTTGCATAGAACATGTTAGTGTCACTATCTTGCTGCATGCTTGCACAATCTTTAAAACCCTTGGTGTTGAATGCTACTTTGCAACAGGGGGTTGAAGAAGTCCATTTTTTTAATGAGACAGACTGAATAGCGTGTAATTCATTCGATTTCTTCCTGTGCATTGGCCATGCTTGTCTTGGACTGAAAATTTTGCTGATTTGTATCTTGCAGTGCTGGTGATTTCATCTTTTGTATTTATTCTGTATTCTAATTGCAAGACTCACCATTTGCTTTCATCAGTAACATGAGCCTGCGTGAATACCTGTTTGATTACTTCTATGAATGGACCATTCAGTCCGGTTGTAATGTACTCATTGAGTTCTTGTTGCAATAGATATATGGCTAGATTATTTGAAATGTTTGTTTACACCGTGTGGCCGGAATGTTGTACTGTCGTTATTAGGGTTGTGATGCAGGCTGTTTTTTTTTTTATTTTTTTTTTCCTTCGGGGGGGGGGGGGGGGGGGGACCTCGCAGTGCGTAATTATGACAATTATTAGGGACATACGCGCGAATAATAAAATCATTGTACTTTCATTTATCTTGTTAGCTCGCTGCAGTTTGTGAAAAAGGGGCAGTTTAATTCGTTTTCTTTGGTGTTTCAGTTTTAAAGCGGTATCTCTAAAATCCGTAAATAAAAGATATTTTAAACGTGCTTTTGGTTTCTTATCAAATAAGTGAGTGTTGGGTTACGTAAAGCTGCTATCAGGCCTAAGCATCAATGGCTGTGTCTGTCACTGTAGAAGATCTGCAGGCAGTGCTTTTTAAAAGTCATAGAACTTCAGTTTCTTGCAGGATGATGATTTAACTATGTCCTAGCAGTTATGGCTTTGTATCTGTATAATTGCAGTTATGGCCTTGTATCTCTAATATAATATCTTAATTTTGTCATTGTCATCCTGAGGATGTTTTGTTGTTAGCTGTCAGAAACCTGATTGCTGTTGGTGACGTTTAAATGGAAAACCATGCCATCCCTAGATTTGGAGTATGGTAATTGCATTAGAATTTTGTGTAAACTATGGTTTACAAAGACAGTACAGGGTGTCATGGATTGTTAAGCTGTTCGGAGTTCAAACACATGCTTGGTCTTGTTCAGTAATCTGCAAATAAATTTATTTGCATGTCATTACTCTGCGTTTCACTTTGTAATTTGGCATACGACCCATGTTAATATTCCTAGCACCACTTGCTCATACTTTTTGTTTCTGTTTTAACCTTTCCACTGCTATCTGCAGTAAAGTGTTAGTCTTTCAAATCAAGAGGAAGCTTTGAACTGCCAGTGACTGTGGTTTTGGAATAATGTAATTGGTGGAGTGTTTGTTGTAGAGGAGAAAGTTGCATGTTTTTGAACTGTTTTGACTGCTCTTCCTTTTTAAAGGATGGTGTTTTGGCACTCTTCTTAGTGCTAGGGTGAGCAGCTGTTGCTCGATTTTAAAGGAGTTGCTGAAGTGCAACTATCGCAGGCATTATTATCCTTTTAAGATACTGGCCATGGTTTACTCTATGCTATAGATATAATGGGGTCTGTCCCTTATTAGCTGTCCGCCTTTTTAGATTTTTGGTACACGTTCATCTGTATTTCCATTGGCTGTTGGCAGTACAAACTTTAACCATGTACTTAAACGTAGTGGCATAATATTTATATAGTGTACTCTTTTTATCGCTGTCTTTTGGCTGAAAAGGGTCGGTTTGGATCAGTCCACTGTTAGCAAATTAGAAATTAAAAGAAATTAACTTGCCCAGACTGTTTATAAATATCCATTGTGTAGTGACTGCAAATTAATGCTTGTCTGTTCAGATATTATAGTATTATAAGCAGCTCCTGAAATAATAATATTATTGGCCATTGGGGCCCCTTTGTGATGTGTGTTGTGGCACCACATGTGGTCAGGATTACTTTCTGTAAAATCTACACATGTACGTGTGTGTGCGTCTGTTTGTTAGTGTTGAGCATAACAAATCCTGTGGTAAGCTGAATAGCTTGCACTATAGTACAAGGTTGAGCATAAAAAGAAGTGCATCAGTTTTTGCTGGAATTTGAAATAAAGTTGCATTGATATACATCTGGAAAATGGTAGTACTCAAGAATTCTTTGACTGAATTAACAGACTGGTAGCTTTCTGGAGTGAGTTTTTGCTGTACAGCATCCAGGTAGTGTTTTGCTTCAACTTTTCTGTAAAATTTCTCTTAAGTATGTTAGATAACGGGTCCAGGGCATGCTTTGCAACTTCCATGATTTAGACATAGTGCTGAGATTTTTTACCCTCAGATTTAGCCTTGTTTCTCCTAGATTCACTGATCATCTTCTCAAAGATGTGCATATTAAAGGGGATGTATTTTGTTAAAAAAATATTTGTGTTGATTTATCTCGGTTATTATTAGGAGTAGTATCCTTAGATGATCTAGCCTAGATTGTAATAAAGTGCTCATTTAAGCCTTCTGCTATAATTTTGAAAGGGCAGTGCTATGATTTTGAATGCCCAGAGGTTGAAAGGCATGGTCCAGAGTTGCATTTTTGGGTTTGGTTTATATTGTATGTTTTGTACGGTTTCAAAATCAGCTGTTTCTATCATTCTGTAAGGAAAGTCAGTGAATACCCGCAATGGACTGTTAATTTCTTATTTACTGTAAAGGGGCTGGCCTATAACATGATGTCTATCTGCTCTGAAGATTATATTTTAATTGTTTTTCACACTTGCAGGTTGTGTGGTTATTTGGGCAAAATCAGTAGCCATTGGTACACATTTGTTTCACTGCATGTGACAGTATTGATACTGCATATCATTCTGCTATTGCATTTGCTGTGACCATTTCAGTGTTCCGAAACCTACAAAGTCTGTCTTGAAAATTCAGTTTCTTTACATGATAGAATAGGTAGCTTTATATGAGATGTTGGTATTTCATCACTTTGACTGCACAATTTTGGCACATTAATCCTTAGTAGTTATTGCCCAGAATGTGGGACCATAGACGGGAAATGATTTTCTGGCTGACTGCTTAGAAGATACACGAGTCCCCAGCCTGTCCTATGGCTGGAAGTTCATACACTCGCCACCTGTGTGTAGGCCTTTTAAACAAAATCAGATTTCTTAGTCTTAAGATAATTGAACATGAGGTAAGGATGGTGTTTTTTGAATGCTAAAAAAGTTGTTTGAATAACAAATTAGACAGCATTGAAGCATTCCCTTTTCTGGCGAGCATTGAAACCTGTGCTCTCACAGAAATCTAGTTTAGCGTCTTCGTTTTTATACAGACTATGTATATGTAACAGTTGTCATACTTGTAGGCCATACAGGAGGGATGGCAGAATCTTGTATGTCTGTAAAGTATATTTTAATACCAAGGTAAAGAATTTGCACAATTGGGGATATAATTTGCCATTGTTGCAATTGTTTGCAAGAAAAATGTCACTGTTTTGGGTTGCTGCCACACCTCATTTAATGCATGCAGGAATTTCCTGAGTAAATTGTAAAGTTCACCTTAGCAAGTAATACAGTATTACTAGGGGACTTAAGCTGCAGTAATTGACAGGACCAAGTGCTGTTTGAAGTATACATGTACACTAATGGTGACCCAGGTGGGTTCAAACCGAGCTGGTGGGTATAGAAGTACCAGATGATATACAGTATGATAGCAATCCGAACTCTGTAGGGAACATGCCTCACAACTATACAGATTTTCGGCCTTATTTTCTGGTCTGTTCCTCATAAAAATTGTTTTTTGTGTCACTAAATAATGACGTGAGTTCCTTCAGAAAAATACATTCCAACAGAAATCATGCTATTCTAGCAACTTTCTAAGTTTTTATAAGAGCAATATTTAAAATGTGTCCCTATTTTCTGGTCTTTGTCCCCCCATTATGAAAGGCTTTGTCCAAATTTCTTCTAAGAGGTTGAGAGGTGTAGTAGGGAAGCTGTGCTGCTACATAAGTTATCCCATCATTTTGGCAAAAAAAAAATATTAAGGTGGGTATATACTGGAAATGGGGCAAGTTATGGTGGGTCCTAATCATTAAAAGTGGGGGGGGGGGAGTTACTTTGGATCCATGCAATTTCTGACCTTGCAAAATGTGATTTTCGTGTCTAGCCACTCCCCAGGAGCTAGGTCAAAGTAGAGTACGAGGGGAGACCTGAATTCACTTCAGCAATCTCTCATTCCAGTCTTAGACTATGACTAGGAGGCTGATCCTTCCATTCCTCCTGCCCAATGACCTTAAATTCAGGGAGATTTTGACACTTTTTTTGCAAATACCAGATGACCTCAGGACACCATTTCCAAGTCTGAAAGTACCCTTTCAGAGGCCTTCAGGTCCCAAAATTGCCTTCTTTGATGGTCTCCACAGCCGATGAGGTAGGTTCACTTGGTCATGGAGAATGCTTGAAAGAACCCCAGTATGGTGGCTTCTGTTCCAAAGAGGCCAGATAGAATATTCCAGCTGTCTGAAGACTGCCCGGTTTGGTCCCAGAACCTGATTTTATCCAATTTTTTTTTTTTTTTTTAAGCCAAAAACAAACTGCTTCCAACTACAGGTCAACGCTAGTCATCCTTCCAACAAAGCTATGCAGTGGACTGGCTTTGAAATATATATTTTTTTACCCTCTTCATTTAAATTGAGTGCATTTAAGCTGTATAAGCATGTGTTTTTAGAGAAAGCTAACAGATGAGAGAGCTCAGGCTGCGGAAGTGTTGCTTGATTTGCAACCTGAAAAACACATTACAGTCCCCACATGTCAATCCTTGGTTCACTAGCTTACCAATCCATATACCTTGCTCATAGCACTGAATATGGTTCAGAAAGAGTGGCAGGTGCAGGACTTAGTTCATTGATATGCGACCGAAAATGCTAAAGCCATTTTTTTTGGAAAACCCCATTTGAAAGAAATTTACAGTTTGGATGCATGGTAAAATCTGTACTGCAAAAAAGAACAAGGGAGAACTCTCCTCTCCAAAGCCGGTATAAAATGTTTGGCTCCTCTGCATCAGTTTTCATGGAGTCAGCAGAGCCCAAATCAGCTTCAGTTTAATCACTTTTAGCAGTCTAAGTTTTTAGGCTCTGCTAAGAGTTGGAGGAAATAGATTCCACAATGGTTGTCCACCCAGAGGTGGCGGTGAAGGAAGTTTCAGCAGAACAACCAAGTGGTTTCATGGTCCTTCCTCCAAAGGTTTTTCCTGGCTGCTGTTCTCTAGAGACAGTCTCATGAGATTAAGTGGCTGACCATCACACATGATAATATGGCAAAGAGACATGATATTTGGTGGCTATTAAATCTCTATTTCATAACTCTACCCATGTTGCAGTACCTCTCCTTCTGAAATATCTTATCTAGTCAGAAGACAGCTGTAAGGCTAGAGGCACAAAAAGCCGTCCAGGAGGCTCTTCCAGACCAGAAAGGGCTAGGATTTTAGCTTTTACTAAGGATTGTTTTTAGACCTCAAGAAAACTAGGGATCTCAAGCCACCTCTTGATCTTAGTGACCTAAAAGTGAATACCCGAACAGCTCCTTTATATGGCAAAGTTCAGCCTGTCCTCTTTTATGTATGTCTAAAGGTGACTGGATGTGGTGTCTGGTTGTCCAGGATGTTTGCTTGCACATTTAAAGATTGTGAATGAGGTTCCTCTACTGCAGCTCAGGATACAGTCATTTTCAGTTCCAAACATTTTTATTTAGTCTCTCCACAGCCTTCAGGATGTTTACAAACTGCATATCTGCGATAGCGGTGGCTGTTTGGTATAGGACGCTAGGGTCTTTCCTTACCTGGGTGATTGTCACCTTTCATTTTCAACGATGGACAGCCTAATTGCCTAGCAGGAATGAATTCTCCACGTCTTCCTGTCCTTGGGAATAATAATAGTTCTTACAAAATCCCTACTGATGCCACCACAGTCAGTCATTTTCTCTGCTACACCCTGGACAGTTTGCCTTCTCGGATCATCCAGCCAGCTGTAATGCTGCTGACTCAGAATTATTGTGTTACAGCTACTGTTTGCTCAGAGTACTGGATTTAATGATTCTGATATTTATTGTAAGTCATGCCAGGTGTCATGCCAGGTGTCACATGAGGGAACAAGAGTGCTTCAGTGGATTCTCAGGTTGCAAGTAGGTCCAACTTTGAAATCAGTGGATGCTAAGATCAGTGTATCCAAGAAGTGCAAGATAAATTCTGATGCAAGAATCCAGTATCTCTTTAGGTAGACCTTTTCAAAACCCTGTTCTCTTGGCAGCTGTGACCAAGGATGTCTCTTCTCTAGGATGGGGAGTATTGTTTAGAGCAGACTGTTCATTTCAAAAGGACAGTCATCATGTAAGCATTGTAGAAATGAGGGACACCTTTGTCACCTTGCTGACATTTCAGAACTCCTTTCCCTCTAGTGATGTTGTTATCCAGTCTGACACATAGCAGTGGTTTGTTATGTAGACATGCAGAGAGTAGCTCACTCCTGTTTTGAGTTGATAGGCTGTGAGAAAATCTGAGTGGATCTTTGCTTCCAACTGCTTTCTTCTTCCCAATTACATCCGTGGACAAGCCAGCTCCTTAGTGGACTGGCTGCGCCATTGTCTTCTGAGTCCTCGTGAATGGCGTCTCAGTCAGTGGCACAAATCAATTTATTTTGTTTGGGGAAGCTATGCGGTAAACTTTGCTCTTCCCCATCTAGGCTTGAATGTTGCAATCCGTTCACCAGATAAGGAGTGCAAGGTAGTGAGCCACCCAGGAAAGTACATTTCTGTGTTTCTGCCTTGAGACATTAAATTATTTGACCCACATGGTGGGCTTTCAAAGAGATGTGTTTGTTAAAATACATTCTGGTGTCGGTCATTTGCCTGATGTACCTATTAAAACTGTCTTCTGTCTCACAATTAGTAACCGTTTCCATCATGTCAAATTTCATGGTGGTTACTGCTTCCATCTTGTGGAGGATGTGACAAAGGTTCATCCAGGGTTTTGGGATATGGCATTGCTGTTTACCGAGGCACAAAAATAAAAGTTTTAAACAGCATCAGACACCAAGGAAAAATATAGTCAAATAGTGTAATCCAATCATTGTATTTTCTCAATTTCAAATCAGAATGCTGTGTTTTAATCAGGCCTCTTTATACCCATTTTAATCTTTTTTTTTTTTATGACATTCTGTAGAAACATTGTAGCAATGCATAAGTTGCAGTCACTAAACCATGCAAGCATGAAACATATTGTGCAAATATAAGCCAACACTTTACTTGACAATATATTTGATAAAAATATAACAATTTTAAATTCATCATTTCATATCTATTTCTTTAGTAACGGTTACAATCTATTAACACTTAATTCACACCTGTAGGTTTGACACTATATTTAAAAATCCAAAGTTGCTGTTTAACTTGAAGCAACTGTAGGTATGTCTTTATCTTTTAATTATTAAGGTATTCAAACTTTGAATCATTCATTTCCTTTTATGTTATTGCTAAAAATGTTTACTTCTGTTAAAAAAAAAATAAATGTGTACTAAAGTCAGTCTGAACAGCCATTTCTAATGTCTCATGTGTTTCATTGTCTGATGGTCTTTAAAATCTTTAGAATTGATATAACTTGTACCCGTTGAGCATCTTTGCTATCCATTGTGCTTTGCAGTGTGTTGATCCTTGCTGAGTGATTAGAGAATTTGTGCAGTAGAATTATTTGGAGTTATTTATTTCCTCCATTTGCTGCTTTTGTTAAATTTTTGTTTTCTCTTTGAGTTTGCATCTCTTGGGCCTGGGAGGCCAAATTTGAGGTACGCTTGAGCTCCCAGGCCAAGGACAACCCCAAAGCATTCTTTAGCTATGTCCACAGCCACCAAGACAATACACAATTGTGTGCAGAGCTCATTGTAAATGGAGCCACCTATACTGAGCCAGAATATATAGCAAACCTCCTGGCTGATAAATTCAGCTCCAACTTTACTCCCCCCCCCCCCCCAACCTTCCCTCGGGGAATATCAGTATAACTCCCCATACTATCACTAGGGGACAGGTCCTTGATGCTCTCTAAGACCAAGAACACTGCATCAATGGGCCCAGACAATATCCCAGGATGCCTTCTAAATAGCATGAAACATGACCAATCTGGGCCTCTGGAATTACTATTTAACTATAGCCTCCAAACAGGCTTCATGCCTCATGAATGGAGAAAGGCAACAGTCATCCCTCTGCACAAAGGCGGGCCATCTACAGACCTTGGAAACTACAGACCCATAAGTCTCACTAGTCTTGCATGTAAAGCCATGGAAAGAATTATCATGGAAATGATCAATAGAGATATAGTAAACCTCCAGACACTGGACCCAACCCAGTTTGGTTTCGTAAAGAGCAGATCATACCTACTCAACCTGGTGGACTTTGAGAAGGTCACCAAAGCAATGGATGAGGGCAAAATCATTCACACTGCCTACCTTGACCTGGCCAAGGCATTTGACACAATACCCCACTCGGCCATTGTTGATAAACTCAAGCCCGTATGTCACCCGGTGGATAGCCAACTTGCTCACAGGACCCATGAGGGTAGAATTGGGGCGTCCACCTCTACAAAGAGGCCAGTCACAAGTGGAGTCCCTCAGGGATCAGTTCTTGGACCACTCTTTTTTGAATTTACTTCTCAGAGGTCTAGGTCAATGTCAGTGGTCTCTGGCTGACTAAATTTGCAAATGATTAGAAATTAGGAGCGGTCATTGAATGTCACACAAACAACTGGTGTCAGAGTCATGGACTACAACTAAATGTCAAGAAATGCATAATAGTATCCTTTTGGGAAGTCCTCCATCCCTGGTAACTGTCATATTGACAACACGCCCCCTTAGAATTGACCCAGCCATCAGGGACTTAGGGTCACACACACAGTAATCTAGCCTTTGGTCATCACTTATCTACAGTGGTGAGGAAATCATTTTATGTTGCACAACTTATAAATAAAGGTATGGCATCCAAGTCCAAGGAAGTCATTGTTCCACTATATTCGACATTCATCAGACCTGTCCTTGACTACAATGCCCCCTTTGATATGTACCTAACCAGGCATATCCAACAACTTCAACATTCACAGAGATGCCTCACTAAAAGATTACAAGACATAAGTAATACATCCTATGCAGACCGCCTCAAGGCCCTATCCCTGTATTCTGTCTCCTACAGGCTTTTGAGAGGAGATCTATGCCTGGCGTACAGGGCATTGCCAGACCCCACTCTGGACCTCCTGCATATCCACAAACAAGTACCAGAATTACCTGTTCTAAAGACTTAAACCTTGCCTGTGATATCAATAGGACCTGCTGGAGAGAGGGGTATGTATATTAAACAAAAAAAAAAGTATAACCAACATCACGATGTAGAAGTAGTAGGCTTTATTAAAGGCTAGTAATACTTTCGCTAATGTGCTGCTTCAGGCAAAACAGTAATCGACCATCATTAAACCACTTAAATAACGATTCATGATCACATGATTTGAACGATTTCAAAATATAAAAGATATATATATATATATATATATATATATATATATATATATATATATACCTAAAAACTATAATCATTTCATAAAAATTCTTTCATTAAATTAAAATGCACATAAAAATGAAAATAAACATAAAAGTAAACATCAGTAACTGATCCTACGCATACTTTTAAGTTTTCAATATTGCACAATGTCGATGAGAGAATTAGAGGTGGAGAATTGGATAACCACATAGAGCATCTAGAAAGTAAATGGATTTTTAGATTTAAAGCTAATATATATCCAGGCATTAATGATAACTTTTACGTTAAAAAACCTACACTTAAAAAATTACAAGCTAAGATTAAGTAGGTGTTCATGCTATTTAATTTAACTGTGATGTTTATTTTCATTTTTGTGTGCATTTCAATTTAATGAAAGTAGAATTTTTATGAAGTGATTTTAGTGTTTAAGTATATATCTTTTTAATTGTGAAATTGTTAAATCATGTGATCATGAATCTTTAAGTGGTTTAATGATTGTTGATTACTGTAGCGAAAGTATTAGTAGCCTTTATTAAAGTTTGCTTTTTCTACACAGTGGTGCCGGTTATACTTTTATTTTTTGTTTACTGGGCTGCTTAAGTATTCGTCTTTTCCTTCGTTGGCGGCAGGAGCACTTGCAGCAGCTTCTGAATAAAGAAAACCCCACAGTAGCTGTACTGCCCCAGACACAACCTACAGTTGGAGAAGAGGAGGAGCCCACGCTAAAAGTAAGAATAGCACTAAGGAAAATGAAGTCAGGGAAACTACCTGGCTCAGATGAGGTCACAACAGATGTGATAAGGATATTGGGTGAGATAGGGGAGAAATGGCTGCTGAGGGTATGGAGAGAAAGGCGTATCCCAGATGACTGGCAAATCAACATACTTGTACTAGTGTACAAGGACAAAGGGAACATCTACAACTGTGTGCAGTGGAGAGGTATCAAAACTCCTGTCAAATTGCATGTAAGCTCTGGAGAAGGGTGGTTGATAAATGGATACGAAGAGAGAGAGGATGCAGCACAACTGACCCAATTGTTTGCAGTGAGATGGTTGAGAAGAAGCCAGAGATGAGGAAATAGTCCAAATATGCATTCCTAGAGTTATAGAAAGCATATGACAAGATCCCAAGAAAGGTGATTGAGCAGTGGTTCGAAGTCTTAGAAACATAAGTATAATAAGTGCAAGCTGTGTGCAAGGACCCAGTGACCCAATTACGAACAGTGTTCAGTCTTACAGAGGGGTTCCCAGTAGGAGTGGGTGTGCATCGGGGTTCAGCTGTGAGCCCACTGCTGTTCATACTGGTGGTGGACTACATTAGCAAACAGGTTGGTTGGAAGGGACAGATCAACAAAGTTGCTGTATGCAGACAATGTGGCATTACAGGGAGCCTCTCTTCAGCAAAGGATAGAGGAATGGAATGCAAAATTTAAGGCACATGGGATGAAACCGAGCACACACAAAGACTGTGGTAATGACAGCAAATTGGGGAAATCCGAAGGATAAATTGATCCTTGACTGTTTACCTGCTGCAGCTTGCAAAAAGTTTGTGATCCTGTGTGACTGGACATAGTACTTGAATTATAGAATTCCTTTTCCCAATCTGTGGCAAGTATTGTTTCCAAGTTCAGATAGGCCTCGATCTTATTGCAGACATTTTCATTTAAGGCATATTATTTTCACTTCACTGGTTAGATGTTGTATCACAGGTGTCCAGACAAACTGCATATACTTGTATTAGACATTTTCCACTAATCCTCCAACAATGCCACAATTGACCTTCATTTAGCCACTATCTGGTGCTGAAAAATACTGACTTTGAATTGGACCATAGTTTATCAGACTCTGTTACATGTCTGGAAAGAATTTGGACATCACTTTAAATAGTACTACAGAATGCCCCACAAAATGCTGCATATGTTAGACTGTATGCATTTACACACACGCTTGTGTGAGTCTGTATCTGTTTATACGTAACTTTTCTGCGTATATGTTTATATCTGTATATTTATAGTAAAGATATCCATATCTATAGATTGTGTCTTGTATGTATGTGTGTGTATGTATATGTGTGTGTCTTGTATGTATGTGTGTGTATGTATATGTGTGTATATGTATGTATATATATATATATATATATATATACACACACACACACACACACATATATATATATATATATATATATATATATATATATATATATATATATATAATACATACACACCTATAAACATACATGTTTGTAAACTGGTCTACTTTGAAACATCTTAAACCCATAACATCGAATTTCATAACATCTAACACTACAAATCATGTAGGAGGGGATGTTATTTTCATGTGATTTGTACTGTTAGATGTTATGAAATTCAATGTTATGGGTTTTAGATGTTCTGGTCTCAGTGTTTTGAAATTAGATGTTATGGGTTTTAGATGTTTTGAAGGCAACCCCTGTAAACATATATGTATAAAGATGTGCATATCTAAGTGTATGTATAAAAAAACAAATGTATATATTTATATATTTTTATATATTTATATTTATGGTTTCACTTCATAAGCTCGAATTACTGAAATCTTGAATTTTAGTAACCCGAGACTATAAAGAGGAACTTCCACAAGCGCAAAAGCCTACAAACACGAATATTGAAATCTTGAAAGTGAAAGGAGTTGAAAATTGTAGAGTTCAATTGCAGCACTAACAAGCAATGCAGGCTGAAATACTTTTGTGCCAGGAACTGTTGGTGCTGTGTATAAAACAAGTATGTCCCAGAAAAGCAAACCTATCCTACTATTAAATGGGTACGTTATGCAGAGGGAAAGAGTGTTAAAAGAGAAAACATACTGGAATTGCAAATTAAAATGTTTTGACAGATGTACGGGAAGAGCAGTATCTCTAAGTGTACCAGATAGGGAAAGGCTGCTAAAATCCGTTAAACATACACATTCTGGAGATCCGAGTGAGGTGGAATGTTATAGGATGTGTGCAGAGCTAAAGCTAAAGACACAGGTTTCCCGGGATACACCCTGCTTCATAGTTGATGATGTTTTAGCTTCGTCTGCTTGTGTAACACCTAGCTTACCTGCTTGGAAAGCACTGTTACAGCAAGTTGGAAGGGTCTGGCGGAGAGAATGTAAGTCAGTTACTGAGCAGTTAGTTACACTGCTAGACATAAACATGAATGATTTCCCCACAAAGTCCGATGTGTTTGTCAGCAAAGTTATGAATGATGTATCAACTGAGACAACTGTTGTAGTTTTCACAATCGGTCAGAATTTACTAGATCTCAGTACTGCAACCATTTGGTTAGTTGATGGTACATTATTTTGTAAGGGAATCATTTGCCGTCGGCTCTATAGCATACATGGTTTGTTAAAGTATGGTGGCTGTCATAAGTGTGTCACTCCTGTATTGTTTAATGAGCAGAAAGTCATTGAAGTCCTATAACTTCATGTGGAATTGTGTGTTACAATTGCTTGACGAACATGATTTCGAGATAAATGTCAAGTATATTCTGAGTGACTTTGAGGTAGCTGCCAAACGTAGCGTTGCTTAACATTTACATGGTGTCAGCTAAAGGTTGCCTTTTCCATTTTGCTCCAAACATTTGGAGAAAGGTGCAAGAGTTAGGTTTAGCCCATTTGTATAGTACTAATATGGGTTTCCAGTTGCATTGTAAATGTCTGGTTGGTTTAGCATTTTTGCCGGAGGGTGATGTTTTAAGTACATTTCATGAGCTGAAGCAGGTGTTTCCCATTGAAGGGAAGGAGTTATTGACATACTTTCCCCGATTGGTATC
>NC_056728.1:441288280-441430780 GCF_019279795.1 Protopterus annectens | reverse complement strand
TGATGTGAATTAAGATATGCATGTGGTTAAGGATCTAACTCTGGGGCTTAGGAATGCCAAGAATGCGCAGCAGGTATTGGATGATGTCAGAAAAATTGGTCATCACATCAGAACTCTAGCTACGTTATGAACTACCTAAAACTGGAAGACATGACAACTGTAGCTGTTTGGCATGGGTGCCTTTAGACAACCAGGCAAGGTGCAGTTATTCTTGCAGATGTGTTGGTAATATGGCTCATGCAGATAGATAAGAAAATTTGTGCTTCCTAAGTGCAAGGTAAGAAGTACAATCATCTCAGCATTGGCAATATTCCATCTGATGTTGTTAATCTTCTTTCCAATCTTCACTGATGGGTTCAGTTCTTATTGCCAAGCTTGCGCCAGCCAAAAAAAACTCTCGAGCTAAGTCTGTACCCAGATTGCCCTTCTCCCCATTACCTCAGATCTTGTTTGCCGCATAGCCGTAAAGCCATGTTTCAGTCGAGCTCTCAGCTAAGTGAAACATTTTTGATTTTTGTGTGAAAATTTTTGGATATCCTCATATTTTATTATGCGATTAGTATTTCTGGTATCTTTTCCTCTGCTTAACCTTGTTATTTTCCCTCTACCCATTGTTACCATTGGTAAACTTTCAAGTACCATTGTTTGTACGGCCTTTCCTCCCTTACCCTTGTGGTATTTCTTCAATACCATAGTTAGTATTGTCTCTCCTGTTTAACCTACTATCTTTGTCTTTTATTAAGGTGTTTCCTTTCTTTTCTCTGTTTACAGTGTATTGTTATATTTGTGACCTTTTGAATGGGATTGACTTCATTATAGTTGGATTATACACTTGGCCTGTGGTGTTCTTGTCTATCAAGGTGTCTGGTAAGAAGGGTACTTCAGGTTTTAAGTATTGTTCTTCATGTAAGTACAAGTTACCGAACAGTGATTCTTATGATGACTGTGTATACTGTTTGGGAGTGCCCCACCTTTCGGTGCAGCCTCCATATGACATTTGTCAGAGTTTCAGTCAACGCACTCTTAATGAGTGCCAAAATAAACTCCTCCTGAAAGATTTACTCAAGTCTCCCTTCACAGAGGCCATTTCTGTGATGGAAGTCTCAACCGCTCCTTCTAAGGACAAAAAGAGACCCCACTCTGTTCCTTCTTCACCATCGGGTGATCAGCACAAACCTGGAAATCAAAGGTCCCAAAGTTATCTTCAGAGCATAAATCTGCCTCTTCAGCTCCGACCATCTAAAAACCTTCGATACCTGCGCCTGTTTCGGCACCTGTCCTGCCTCAGGCACCGACCATAGACCTTACTTCGCCTGTTTTGACTTCGGCAGCTGTGGCCACTTTGGCTCATGACACACCTTTGACTACGCCATTAGTTTCCGTTTTGGCTCAAAGTGCCACTTTTGCACCAAGTGTTGTACTGACCTCACTGGATTTGACCCCTTTACTTACGGTCTCGAAATTGGAGACTTTGGTGCCAGCAGACCTTGCACCATGAACCCGATACTCCCCTTCCGTAGATCCGTTTCTGGACCAAGCATATAGCCCATCCTGACTTTCCATCCGGAGTATCTACTAGATCCACCAGGCGCCTTTCGGAACATGACTTAGTGCATCTTGTAGACCAGCTGTTGATGGCCAGGGGGATTCCCTGTTATTATATGACCCATCCACCTGCAGGACTTGGGTTGTCTTATCCACAGACTCCATCTTACACTCCTTCGACCATCTCTGTTCCGAAGCCTTCTGCTACGACTTCCTTCTTGGAACCCATCACCTCGGCGCCTAGAATGCATCCCACTCCGGCTCTGAGTTTGCCCCTTTGGTCTTCAGATCCTGCTGAACTGATCCTCCCTCAATCTGAGGATTGGGGGACGGGCACATCGACCAGGGTACGGAGCCACCTCTCTCCTCTGTTCCATCCTTGGCATCGATAGCCACATCCACGCTGATTCTGCTTGAGGTTACATAAGTGGGGGTGGGTTTGTCGGAGTGGGGTGTGACCCCAGCCCGAGGTTGTCCTTCTCAGTTCTGGGCTCCCATTCTTCTTCGGGTGGGCCTGCCTTCCGCGAGATGGAGAGGACTCTTGCTTCTGACATCACTCCTTTGATGTCATAACCCCAGTTTTCACCCCCTGAGCTGCAGCTGTCACAGACCCCCCCGGGACACTGGGCAGAGAAGCTGCAGGACACCCCTGTTCAGGGTACTTGCTCTTCCAAGTCCTCCTCAGAGACCCCCACTGTGGAGCCCCCTTGAAAGAAGACTTGCAAGAGGAAGCACATGGACTCACCCGAGGAGTCCTTAATGGGAGACATGGATTATGATGATGGTGAAGGTTCCCTATGGTCATCTTCTGATGAGGTCTCCTTCAGAGACTTCTTGGAAATGTTAAAGCAGAGAAGTGACTGGA
The DNA here is from genome assembly GCF_019279795.1 of Protopterus annectens. Classification (NCBI taxonomy): domain Eukaryota; kingdom Metazoa; phylum Chordata; order Ceratodontiformes; family Protopteridae; genus Protopterus; species Protopterus annectens. The sequence goes on along the minus strand of NC_056728.1, from coordinate 441,428,370 downwards.
AGCCCTCCAACGCTTTGTCTGAGCAATCTTGTTCCTGCAGACTTTGTGTCCGGTCACGAAAAAGGACTTGGCTGAGGAAGGTTCCGCTGTCCACCTGCCCGAGTCCCAGGTGCTGGACAGACTTGGGAAGGGTGTTTTTGCTTCAGGGACCATTGCTATATGGTCCCTGAATTATTTGGCACATTTTATGAGGCACCAGAGAGTCTTGATTTCTGAATTGTCTGGGACGCTCACAAGGCAGTTGTCTGAGGTCAGCGACAAAGTAGCCTTGCAGCTCGCAACCCTGGAATTGATAACCAACTTGTCCATGAGGTTGCTGTCACATGCAACCGAAGGGGCGGCTAGAGCAGCGGGTTCAGGCATTATGAGGCATCATGCCTGGATGCGCATTTGTGACCTCACAGATCCCTTTGTCTTCCTTTCTGTGCTCCCATCAAAGCTTCATCCCTTTTTGGCTCCAGGGTGAAGGGCATGCTAGCCAAGTGGGACCAAGATGGAAAAACCCTGTCTGCCATAGGCCTACAGTTTTCCAACCCTGAACATATTACCTCCTCCAGGAATCAGAGGAGTGGAAAAATGTGGTATAAGAAATTTTGGGGTCCTTTCCGTACTACACATGATGATGATACTCCCAGAGGCAGAGGGGGTAACAATTCTGGAAGACGCCCCTATAGAGGCAGAGGGGGTCCTTGTAACCAAAGCTCCAGGGACTCTCTCTCTGGTCAGCCTTATCAGCGCTCCTGAGGAGTAGCCTGATTGCTTACCTCTGGAAGCAGTCGGGGGTCATTTCTCTCTGCACCAAGCTGCCTGGCAATCTTACCACTACCGATCGTTGGATGCAGAGCATTATCACCAGATGTTACACCATTCCCCTTTCTTGTCAGCCAAAATTTCCAAGAAAACTTCCTGACGTTCCACCCAATCAAGGGGAAAATGCAGCTTCAGAAATTATAAAGCTGTCTTAAACAATAGTTATTCAACTAGTCCCACCAGACCAGCGCAGATCTGGATTTTACTTGAGTTTCTTTTTGGTGCCAAAAAAAAATAGGGGACTGGAGATCTATTTTGTATCTTGGCAGCTTAAAGAAGTCTGTCACCCAAACCAAATTCTGGATGGTCACGGTTCATTACCTTCTTCCCTTTTTAGGAGAAGGCGATTGGATATGTCCTGTAGACCTCTGGGATGCATATTTACCACATCAAGATGGACAAACGCTCCAGGAGTCTGCTTTGCTTCTGGCTAGGAGCCAGTCATTCTCAATGCCGTGCTCTGCCTTTCGGTCTTTCTTCAGCCCCAAAGTGTTCACGAAATGCATGGAAATTGTAACACCTCACTTGAGACTAAAAGGATTCTGGGTGTTTCCATACTTACCCCCCCCCCCCCCATCCAAGCATCTCTCGTAACAGCATTGCATTATACTCTCTCTGGCAAAATTGTTGGGAATAACAATGCATTGGGGGAAATCAAACCTTATTCCTACACAACAGAGTTTACTGGAGCAGTGTTCAATACTCAGTCCTGTCTAGTATCATTTCCAATTCACAAGAGTCCATCGATTTGAAGCTTCGACTCTGGGTGATACTCTCTCAAACTACAGTCTCTGCGAGGGAAGTTCTTCAGGCCCTAGGTTCTATGGCAGCATCAATCCCAATAGTGCCGCTAGCAAAGCTACATATGCGGATTCTGCAGTGGCTCCTTCTGTGTCATGGGTTCCCAAACTATCACCCCCTCAATTTACCAGATTCGAATAACCAACTCCTGCAAACAGGACCTGCTTTGGTGGATGAGGCCAGACATAGAACTGTGGAGTCATCCATTTCAACCTCCTCAACCCACAGCCATTGTGACAACGGATGTTTCCCTGATTGGGTGGGGGGGGGGGGCTATTTCCAGGGAAAGACTGTTCAAGGCACATGGTCCACCTGCATATCCGTGTTCTGGAAACTGTTAGCGTTGCAGACCTTCCATTCAGGTCTCCCTTCCAAGACAATTGCAGTTTAGTCAGACAATAGGTCAGTTGTCTGGTATACCAACAAGCAAGGAGGAACCAAATCCTATCCCCTTTGTCGAGAAGCCATGAGCATTTGGCAGTGGGCGATAGCTTCCAAGCTTCCAACCGCTTTCTGATAGCAACACATATCCCAGGGAGCTCCAACGTGATTGCTTACAAACTGAGCAGATGTATCCTCATGCCTCACGAGTGGTCTCTCAACCCCAAGGTGGCGTCCGGTAGTCTTCAGCCACTGGGGCCAGCCTTGCTGCAATCTTTTCACTTCCCCATCAAACACCAAGTGCAGCAGCTATTGCACCCTACTTCCCCTGGAGGAAGAGTCACTGAGGGACGCTCTGATCCACGATTGGCCCATGGGATTTCTTTATGCTTATTTTCCCATCCCTCTGATTCCACAATTTCTAAAGAAAACTCTTCGGTTGAGATGCAAGGTGATCCTCATAGCCCCATTCTGGCCTTGACAAGTTTGGTTCACCTTCCTTCGGCTTCCCATAGTATACCCGCCGTGGATTCTGGACCTTCTACCAGATCTGATTGCTCACCCCCAAGGGTTGAGTCACCCTAATCTGTTCAGTCTCATTTTGACATCTTGGTGTCTCCTCTTCCACAGTTGCCAGTCAAGCTAATCTCTCCTCGCCCGTTCGAGACCTCATTCTGGCCTCTCAAAAACCATCCACCAGAAGACTACATCAGGATAAATGGAAAAGGTTTTGTATCTGGTCCATGGATAACATGCTAGACCCATATTCAGCTCCAGTTACTGCAGTGCTTCAATACTTTTTTGATAATGGAGCCTCCACCTCTACTGTACGAGTGCATCTAGTGGCAATTTCCAATTTCCACAATGGTATAGCTGGCACCCATCATCTCTTTGCAAGGCTTTCCTCAAGGGGACCTCTCATATCAGGCCTCCTGTCAGATAGCCCATGGAACCTCACTTTAGTCCTTCAGTCTTTGACCCAAAAACCCTTTGAACCTGCTGCGAAGTGTGACCTAAAGTTTTTGTCTTGGAAATCCTTGTTCCTGGTAGCCATTGCCTCTGCCAGAAGAGTCTTGGAGCTGCGGGCATGGTGTCAAGAGGTCCTAGTTGTCATAACTAAGGCATTGTGGTTGTTTGGGAATATGGGTTTGTTTGTGTGTATGTATGGGTTCCTATCACATTGCCGAAGTTTCAAAATGCCGAAAACGATATGACCGATACCATATCTCTGAAGTTTTGAAACTCCTGACAACTGTCTGTCAGGATCACTGTATAATGTGGAACCCGGGATTTGCAGATGTTCTTCATCCGGACCCATCCAAGATAGAGACATCCGCAGGTTCCATAGTCGAAGAAGAGTCTCGCGTCATACTAGACTCTGAACGGGTCTCGGTAGAGGCCTGCAAATCCACTGAAGTGGGCATCAGGGGCTGCAAAAGCACCTCAATAAGTACCGGGCGAACTGGCAACTACTTTAATGGAAGCGACGTCGGCAGCTTTGGACCTGTGCGGTCTGTCTTTATCCTTACTTTTTTTTGGAATATCGGTAGTCGGATGGCTTACCGAAGCCATTTCGGAATACGGAGATCAAGGACGAAAGTATTTTGTGACAAAAAGGGCCAGACGACGAATGGTTCAGGCATTGAACAAGGCACAAAACTGACAACGAGGTACATCATGATCTGGCCCTAAACAGGTGACGCATTAAGAATGAAAATCTCGGTGTGGTATTTGCTTTCCACAGGCAAGACAATTGTTAACTTTTTCTGACATAGATTTAGAGCAAGAAAAAAGGATCACCAATGGGGTACTTAGCTTTAGAAGACTTCAGGATGATTCGGTTCGTAAATGAAAACTCGGGTAGTGGCAGACTGGCACTCATGCGAACAGCGTCTGCTTTGGGCTCCTCGGCAAAAAAGACTGATGTAATGGCGTTGGCTGCCTGTCTTTATACCCATGATGACCTGACCCATGACGACCTGACATCAGTCCTGGAGCGACAGCAACCGACGCAGAAATACAAAGTCTCTAGTATTCGGGCCGACTGAGGGCTACCTGCATGCAGATAACAGAAGTGTGATGACTGCAACAGTGAATACACTCTAACATCTACATTTATGGTAAGTGTACACAACTGTACTTTTTCCTCAGTGTAGTGCGATCTCGGAGTTGGTATATTTTAAGTAGCAGGGGTGTGGGGAGAGCAGGTGGCTTGCCCCCCTGCAGAAATGTGCAGGTAAGTTGGTGTTTAAAAAAAAAAATTCTGTTTTTGGAATTTGAAAACTTCAGACATATGGTCTCGGCCATATTGTCTTCAGAGTTCGGAAATTTGATAGGGATCTGTGTGTGTGTGTGCGCAATATATATATATATATATATATATATATATATATATATATATATATATATATATATATATATATATATATATATATATATATGTGTGTACATATATATATATATATATATATATATGTGTGTATATATATATATATATATATATATATATATATATATATGTATATATATATATATATATATATATATATATATATATATATATAGATATATCTGTATATATGTGTATATGTGTGTGTGTGTATATATATATATATATATATATATATATATATATATATTATATACGCTACACATCCCTGAAAGCACAAAATCCTGAGACCAAAATTTCGTAAGTTGAAATTGCTTAAAACTCAAAATGCTTAAAACACAAACGATACTAACACTTACTTACTATATTTCAGCACAAGTACATACAGAAAAATATTACCCTTCATCTGAGACAGAGGGGCAAGCCCCTGCACAACCCCTGCTTAACATATCAACTCCAAGATTGCACTTCACTATGTGTAATCTCGGAGTTGATGTAGGCACAGCCCCACATGGGGGATGAATGGGGGCTTGCTCCCCCTGTTTATACCCGGAGAAGATTGAGATTTTGGTATATATATATATATATATATATATATATATATATATATATATATATATATATATAATGTGTGTGTGTATATTGGGTATTTGTGTGTGCTACCTTTAAACATCCTGGAATAGAGACCAGTGGGATATATGCAAGTAACCCTTTAAGGTCATTGAGTGTTTCAGTTATATGACTTCTGAATGTCCATGACTTTTTCCTTTTCGTAAGTGTTTATGGACAGATTCAAAACCAAACTCCACTATCTGTGGACATTGATGTTTCAGCCTTTTTATTACATCAGCATAGCATAAGCAGATTGTATGGCTGTACTCTGTACTCTAAAAACACAGGATTTTTAAACTCTGTTCATGTCTGTAACCATTAAGGTGTCTGCAAAATATCATAACTAACCAACAAAAAACAAAAAGTAAAGAGGTCACACAGGCAAACCAATGGTAAAAACTATAAGAAAATCCTAGCAAAACTAGCGATTTCACTGTGCTTTACCTTAAACCTCCAGGAATAGAGGCCAGTGCGTGTATGTCCATAACTAGTGGCATTTAGCTTTGTGTGAGCGAGTGAGAATGTTGCCATAGTTATTCTGTACTTTGTCTTTCTCCCCTTCCCTCTTCTCCGGCCAATGTCTCAACAAATCTATCCCACAAACAGGTCTTCAACATCCCCTTTGGCATAGAATTGTCTCTCATTCTTGAGTGTTGAAGAAGGGTAACAGATTGCACTGGATGCAAAAACCTATTTTCAGAGAAATTCCTTCATGCCCTGCGAACCAAACAGATTGTTCTTAGGTTCATCAGTCTTTGTACATTCAAGGAGACATACAACCAGTGCCTGTAAGTCAGAGTGCAAAGAGTTCTATTCTAGAATATTTCTGGTACCAAAGGAGGAGGCCTGTTGGAGACAGTTTTCATTCCTAAACTTGTGTGCGAAAGTCAGTGTGTTTTTTTTTTTTTTTAAACTTTATTAAATTATCACTTAAGACATGGGCAAACTTACATTAACATTTGTTCATTTGCATACATTATAAAGAAAGGAATAATGAAAGGAAACCTATATGATGTACAGAAGCCACTTGATTTCCATACTAATTATATCCCTGAATTTCTGAGCCTCTCCTTTTCTTTGCAAAGGTGTCTAAATATGTAGCAAATAATGTAGTGAAAAGAGGATACCCCTGCCTAGTTCCTCTATTCAGGCACAACATATCAGAGAAGAACTCTCCCACTTTAATTTTTGCTTTTGATCCTTCATTTATCCTCCTAATTGATCTTATTTTACCGGAGAATGCAGATGTTTCCATTGCTGTACTCCTAAAATCCCAATTTACTCTGAATGCTTTTCCTCTTCATCAAAACTCGCCAACAACAGCAGTATTTTCTTGCATTCTACTTACTTCAAGATCATCATTGTTTTTATTAATGTTGTCAGATGTTTGCTTCCCCTCCACAAAACCACATTGATACATGACCATCAGTTTTGGCAACACCTTTGCCATTCTTTAGCTAGTATATAACTAAACACATTTATAGTCTTTGATTAAAATTGAAATAGGGCTATATGAAGCAGGTCTTATGGGTCTTCACCATCTTTAGGTAGCGCAACCACTACAGCTTTCTTCCACGATGTTGATGCTTCCCCTCATTTTAAAATACTGTTAAATAAAGTCTTCCAGACTTTTTCCCTCCTAACTTACAAATGTACACAGGAATACCATCTTTTCCTGGAGACTTTCCTGCAGATTGATTACACATCACCATTTTGATCTCGTCTCCTCTTCTCTTAACTGTTAGTTGTTGAGCCGCCTCTACCCCTAATGTTGGCATAATTAATTCTTAAGAGCAAAAACAAATAGAAATATATACTTTATTTCCATATTTCACTGCTTTTATACAAATCTTTGAAATATCTTTAATACTGTTGCAGGATTTCTTATTCTTGTTACAGGCTACTTAAGTTTGGTGATAACTCTTTCTACTTTCTGTTGCGTAAATAATTGTGCTAAAAACAATTTTCCCAAATTGAGAGTTGGATCCACATTCTTTATCTAATCTAAAAGTAAGGTTACCCACGCTAAAAATCACATTACATTTTTCCCCGCTTCCATTGATTGCTGTCTGTTTTTTTTGTTTATCTCTATTCCACTTCCAGATGTGAAAAACTGTTTTTATGCTTTCAAATGAAACTAAAGTGTATGACAATTTATTAAACAAATTTAAGTATTAAGGCTGGTTGGGAGGCAGCTATTTACTGTTCACTTCCCATAATTTTAAACTTTTTTTATTTCACCGAACTAAATGCCATTGAACCTTTTACGTTTTGCTTTGCAAAGAATGCTGAGCACTCTCCAGATTAATTCCTTGCATCTTCAGACAACTGGTTTCCATGCTAAAGTAGATGCATAAAAGAATCTTTGTTAATTTCACTTGGAACAAAATGTACAGTTACCTTGAACTGCAGACTTTTTGATTCCCACTGAGGACATTTGCTAATGGGGAAAAACATACTAATATCCTTGGAGATGCAAGAAACTTGGCGTTTTTCATGGCTTGCATCATTTAGGTTTATTTTCCAAGCATACTTGCTTACAAAAACTTGCAATCTAGACATTCACCCTTGTATAAATAAGAGAAGGTATATTAATTGTACATGTATAGTCATTGCACTTTTACACCAAATTCTCCAGCCAAGCAGCCCAAGATCACGGCATACTAACTTAAACTTGCTTTTGTTCAGACTTTTTTTTTTCCTTTTGTTGTACTGTAAACCTTGCATTCTTTACATTTAAAAAAGTACTTGTTTACTTTAATATCTTTAACTTCAACAGGTAAACCTGAATACACACTATATGAAATGGCTTTACTATACAACATGTAGTATATATTATGGAATATTTTATATAAATACTAAGAGTCAAAACTGTTTTACTTCGCTACATTATTCCGTTTTAATGTCCTTTTATACATTAATGACGTAAAGCAGGGTATATGCTTTTCAGTTCTCTCACAAATTTAACAAAGTCAATAAAAGTCCAGTCTTTTTCAGTCACTTTGTCTTGCAAAGAAATATTTCACAATTGTGATTGATTGCTTTATCGTCTCCCATTTATTTATTAATTTCAGTATTGTTTCTTCCTGTTCATCCCCATCTCCCAACACAAAACTGTGGTTCAAGTCTAAGGTACTCCTGATTTTTCTAGTCAGTTCCTGTGCTTTTTTTCTCTCTCTCAAGCATTTTCGTTTGGAACATTGGAAAAAGGTTATGAGCGTTATTGTCAAAAGAGATGTACAGAGTCCCCTGTGATTGCTGACTCGTTGTTGGATAAACGTTTACTCTTTAGCCCGTCCTGCATTCAAAAATGTCTTTGCATCCATGAAAAAATGTTCTGAAGATAGCTGTATACAGTAGTTTGAATCTCATATCTGTCTCTTGACATTATTTTGATTGTTGGGATAAATTTGCTTTTCTGCCTGGTGTACAATGAGTAATCATTTTCACAAACACTCTGCTGTCTCCACAATTGTTAATACTTTTCCCTTCTGCCACAGTTTTTTCAGGATGAACTCTTTCTGCTGGAATGAGTTCATCTTTACTAATATAGACCTTGGCTGTTTTCTCTTGGTCAGGTTTGAAGCATACACTTGATGTGGCTTTTCAATTCAAATCCTGCTGCGGAACACCAGTCCAGTTGCTTATTTGTGCTTTCATAAAGTTAATACAGTCTATTCCTTCCACTTTCTCTGTTTATAGCAGAACATTTTAGGCTTTCTCTGCATATGTCTTTTAACTCTACTGTTTATTGAAACTGCTGTTCTTTAGAAGCCTTTTACTCAGCCAACATTGTCTTCATTTCAATCTCTAATTTTTGCAGTTTAATCAGGTCATTTGAATAGTTAAAGCTGCTTCTATTTTGTCCCAACTTTTTATAATTTGACTTGCTATATTCCTTTCAGTATTTCATTTATTTTGATCACTTCTGAATACATTTGATTTTTTTCCTTCAAAATTACTGTAAGCCATCTCTTGTACCATAGCTAAACATGAACTGCTTTTTGATGAACAGCTGCAGGATTCTTCCCAACAAATGTTTTCTGTTCACTTTTTTTCCTGCTTAATTTTCTTTCAGTTTCTCTAATTTTATTCTTTGCTGGTATGCAGGCAATTTTTCTTGCTAGCCAGTAACTGAAGTTTACCCAAAATGGTAATTTCACTAGTTACCTTTTCTCAGTTTGTTTTCACATGGGAAAAGATGAAAATAAGCTTCTAATCAGTGTGCAAGCATCTTGGAAATCCTGAAATTCAAAATGATGTCCTTATAGAACCTGTTACCCTTCATTCTTCTTATGAGTTAAATTGTCACACTAGACTTTTAAAAGATGCTTGCCATATTCTCATAATCCTAGACGTAAGGAAATTTCTATGATTCTCTGTTTCCTGGTCTCATTATCAATTTTATGCATTAACCTTTGGATTTATCTGGATTATTGGATTACCCAGCCACTGGGGATGCACAAGCCAATGCATTTCTTTGTGCCAGTCCCAAGCCCGGATAAATGGGGAGGGTTGCGTCAGGAAGGGCATCTGGTGTAAATTTTGCCAAATCATACATGCGGACAACAGTACAGATATACATATTGGATCGGTCGAGGCCTGGGTTAACGACTGCCACCAGTGCTTTTGGCCAAAAGGATGCTGGTGGAAATTGGGCTACTGTTGGCTGAAGGGGGAGAAGTGGGGGGAAGGCATGCCCGAAGGCAGGTAAAGGCTAGAACTGTGGTAGTGAGGGTCAGAACTTTGAATGTTGGCAGTATGGTATAGGGAGAGAACTAGCTTTTATGATAAACAGAAGGAAGGTTGGTATATTGTGTGTGCACGTGACCAGATGGAAGGGGAGCAAGGTTAGATGTGGCGGGTTCAAATTTTTTATCATGGTGTGGATGGGAGGAGAAATGGCGTAGGGGTTTTCCTGAAGGAACAGTATGCTAAGAGTGTTTTGGAGGTGAAAAGAGTGCCTGATAGTGATGTTTATGAAGCTGGAAATTGATGGTGTAATGATAAATGATGTTAGTGCATATGCTTCACAAGTTGGGTGTGCAGTGGATGAGAAAGAAAAATTTTGGAGCGAGTTGGATGAAGTGGCGATGACTGTACCCAAGGGTGAGAGAGTGGCGATTTGCAGCAGATTTCAGTGGGCATGTTGGTGAAGGGAACAGAGGGGATGAGGAAGTGATGTGTAGGTATGGTGTTAAGCAAAGGAATGCAGAAGGTCAGATGGTAGTGGATTTTGCGAAAAGGATGGACATGGCTGTGGTGAATACGTATTTTAACAAGAGGGAGGAGCATAGGGTGACATACAAGAGTAGAGGAAGATGCACACAGGTGGATTATATCTTGTGTAGAAGGGCCAGACTGAAGTAGATTGGAGACTGTAAAGTGGTGGCAGGGGAAAGTGTCGTTAGGCAGCATAGGATGGTGGTTTGTAGGATGATATTGTTGATGAAGAGGAGGAGGAGTGTGAGGACCGCACCAAGGATCAAATGGTGGAATTTGAAAAAGGGTAAGTGTGAGGTGGAGTTCAGGGAAGAGTTTGACCGGCACTGGGTGGCAGTGCAGAGTTACCAAATAGCTGGGTAACTATAGCAGAGCTAATGAGGGAGATGACTAGAAAGGTGCTTGGTGTGACATCTGGAAAGAGGAAGGAGGACAAGGAGACCTGGTGGTGGAATGAGGAAGTACAGGAGCGTTTATACAGAGAAAGTGGTTGGCGAAGAAGTAGGATTGTCAGGGAGATGAAGAAAGCAGACAGGAGCATAAGGAGACGAGGTGCATGGCAAAGAGAGCGGTGGTAAAGGCTTAAGGATAAGGCGTATGAAGAGTTGTATGAAAGGTTGGACACTAAGGAGGGAGAAAAGGACCTTTACCAATTGGCTGGACCGAGGGACCGAGCTAGTAAAGATGAGCAGCAGGTAAAAGTTATAAAGAATAATGAGGGAAACGTACTCACAAGCGAGGAGTGTGTGTTGAGCAGATGGAAAGAGTACTTTGAGGGGCTGATGAATGAAGAGAATGAGAGGGAGAGAAGGTTGGATGATGTGCGAATATGAATCATAAAGTGAAGTGGATTAGCAAGGAGGAAGTAAGGATAGTTATGAAGAGGATGAAAAATGGCAAGGCTGTTGGTTCAGATGACAAACCTGTGGCAGTATGGAGGTATTTAGGTGAAATGGCTATGGAGTTTTTAACTAGATTGTTTAATGCAATCTTGGAAAGTGAGAGATGCCCGAGTAATGGAGAAAGTGTTTTGGTACCGATTTTTAAGAATAAGGGTGATGTGCAGAGCTGTAGTAACTACAGAGGGATTAAATTGATCATTCACAGCAAGAAGTTATGGGAAAGAGTAGTGGAAGCTAGGTTAAGAAGGGAGGTGATGATTAGTGATCAGCAGTATGGTTTCATGCCAGGAAAGAGCACTACTGATGCAATGTTTGTTCTGAGAGTGTTGATGGAGACGTACAGAGAAGGTTAAAAGGAGATGCATTGTGTCTTTTTGTGGACTTGGAGAAAGCATATGACAGGGTGCCTAGAGAGGAGTTGTGGTATTGTATGAGGAAGTCGGGAGTGTCATAGAAGTATGTGAGAGTGGTACAGGATATGTACAAGGGTAGTATGACAGAGGAGAGAGTGATGGATGCATTTAAGGTGGAGGTGGGATTACATCAAGGATCAGCTCTGAGCCCTTTCTTATTTGCAGTGGTGATGGACAGGTTGACAGACGAGATCAGACAGGAGTCCCCGTGGACTCTGATGTTTGCAGATGACATTGTGATCTGTAGTCAGAGTAGGGAACAGGTGGAGGAGACCCTGGAGAGGTGGAGATATGCTCAAGAGAGAAGAGGAATGAAGGTCAGCAAGACTAAGACAGAATATGTGTGTGTGAATGAGAGTGAGGCTAGAGGAATGGTATGGATGCAAGGAGTAGAGGTGGCGAAGGTGGATGAGTTTAAATACTTGGGATCAACACTTCATAGTAATGGGGAGTGGGAAGAGAGGTGAAGAGAGTACAGGCAGGATGGAGTGGGTGGAAAAGAGTATCAGGAGTGATTTGTGACAGACGAGTACCAGTTGGAGTGAAAGGGAGGGTCTACAAGAGGGTAGTGAGACCAGCTGTTATATGGGGTGGAGACAGTGGCATTGACAAAAAGGCAGGAGTCAGAGCTGGACGTGGCAGAGTTAAAGATGTTAAGATTTGCACTGGGTGTGACGAGGGTGGACAGGATTAGGAATAAGTATATTAGAGGGTCAGCCCAGGTTGGAAGGTTTGGAGATGAAGCCAGAGAGGCAAGATTACGTTGGTTTGGACATGTGCTGTGGAGGGATGCAGAGTATATTGGGGAAAAAAGATGGTAAGGGTGAAGCTGCCAGGTAACGGGAAAAGAGCAATGCCAAGATGAGGTTTATGGGTGTGGTGAGACAGGGACATGCAGGTGGTTGGTGTGACAGAGCAAGATGCAGAGGACAAGAAGAAATGGAAACAGATGATCCGCTGTAGAGGGGTGCAGAGTATATTGGGAAAAAGATGGTAAGGATGAAGCTGCCAGGTAACTGGGAAAAGAGGAATGCCAAGATGAGGTTTATGGATGCGGTGAGACAGGGACATGCAGGTGGTTGGTGTGACAGAGCAAGATGCATAGGACAAGAAGAAATGGAAACGGATGATCCACTGTGGCAACCCCTAAAGGGAGCAGCCGAAAGAAGAATATGATGACCCTTTGGGCTATCTACATCTCTAAAACTGTTCAGGAAATGCTTTGCAGCAGTCCTAGCTTATTGTGGACTAAATGGCATTCACATTTTTCCTTATTTAGATGATGTGCTTGTCTTTGCAGAGTCTTTACTCAAATGTTGAGTCCCTCCCCATCCACATAAAATAAAGCTCATCTCTGTCCATATTCAAGAGCAACTTGGATCTATGGATGGGAAACGGAGAAATTTACCCCAGGACTGCCCCATGAGCAAAGGCAGCTCCAGATGATTTATCCTGTGTATGGGTCTCCTCAAATTATATATGGTGGGATCCTAGCTTTTCTCGTTAGGGGTAATATGTAATTGTCGACCATGGGTAAGGCATGTCAAACACCAAATGGGATATTAATTTGAGCATCGAAGGGGAAGTAAGCTAGGCTTAAAAAGCCCACAAGGGCAGCAAGCCTAATGCGTACCTGTGGACCTGTTAACATGGATCATTTCCCTTCTGACCAGTCTGGGTTTCCAAGTAAATGTTGCAAAATCCTCCATGACTCAGTCTTACAGGATTGTGTTTCTTTGCTGCCTTCTAGATACTTCTTTTCAAAAGGCCTTTTTGACGCAAGAGACTGTGGAATTTTAGCTGGAATCTTTCCAGAGCTTTTCCAATCAGTCTCAGACTTCTGCAAGACAAGTTATTGGGATCTTGGGGTTCATGGCTTCCAAGATATTCCTAGTCAGGTTGCACATGAGAAAGATGCAATGGCTTTTTTTAACAACACGTGGACTCGGCGTTTACATCTCCTGGATTGTCAGATTCTAAGTTTTGGGCTTTCTAAAGATGGAACTGTATTGGTGAAGACAAAATTTTAGCTGAACCCATGTCTCCCTTTCTTACTTTGGACCCCAGTCGTCCACCACAGATGCTTCAGTTTTTGCTTGTGGAGTAGTTTCTATATGGGAAAAGGTGCAAGGCCTGTGGCGTCACTCGTACAGATCAAAGCGTGTCAGTGTAAAGGAGATGTCTGCTGTGATCATTGCCTTGAAAGCTCTCCATCACTTATGATCACCAAGACTTCAAGTGATTATAAGTCACACAACAGTCCTAGGATACAGAAACAACTAGGGAGGTACAAACTTATACCCCCCTAATGTAGGCTGACTGTGAAGGCTTTGGAAGTAGCTCTATGGCATTTCTTAACTCTTCAAGTATGTTACATTCCATCAGAACAAAACATAGTGGCAGGCAAGTTGAGCAGGACCAGGACAGATCCTCACAAATAGATTTGTGTGGGTTACTTTTCTCTGGCTTCTCTTACTGCACTATAAAGGTTAGTCTTTTGGCCATTTTAGCATATCTGTCCATGGATCCTCTCCTCTTTCTTCTCAGTAGTAAAATAATTTGTGAAAGTGGGAATGATGAACATTAGTAGCACTTACCTATAATAGTAGCTGTTCAAATTCATCACTGCTGCATTAGCAGAACCCACCCTCCATCCCCCTTACTCTTGTATGTAGTTGGGATGTTAAGAAGGGAATTTTTATTTATACTTTTTTGCTTCTTTGTTGTTGTTTAGGATTCAGGATTATTAGGCTCTTCTCTCTCTCTTTATGGACAAGAAAGTTCAGAAAAAATCTCCATTCTGGCTAGCCAAGGAAAGAAATCCATAATCAATCAGTAATCAGTGAAGGTGTGGGAGGAGTCGCAGCTTTGTGAAGCTAGATGGTTGTGGCTTGGGCAAGACAGTCTATATAGCTTAAGACTAGAGCATCACTGTTGAATTTGCATATCTATTATTATGGATAAGTATAAGTTACACAATTCTACTTTTTGTATCATGGCCCTTACATTACTGTTTTCTGTATATTGGTAGCTGAGAAATTCCACAGCCGAGTTGGACTTTAACAAATAATGAAAGCATTCCTTGTTTAAGGAAGCATTTGATAAAAGCCAACAATTGATGTAATTGTATTTATTTATTAAACTTTCTTACTGTTTGTGTATACCTGTAGCATGTACTCTTACTGTGAGCCGTGGAATTTGTGAAAAGTTAATTAAATGTTTGACCCTGATCCTTTTGGCAGAGATGGACAAGATTTGGGGGTTAGATGGAAGTAGGACAGACAGTAAGTAGTAATGTAGCTTAAAATTTGATGCTACAGATATGAAAGAAGAAATTATGGAAATGAGCAGGAAGATAAATGGACAGAGGAGGAATTGTAATTAGCGTTTGGGTGTGAGAGGAGGACAGATTAAAAGGTTAAGAAATTAGTGTAGCATAAGAAGGAGCGATAAGGTACAAAAGTTTCGGAAGCAAAGTGGCTGTAAGACTTGGGGAAAATTAATATCTGAAGTAGTTAACTTCATTTGTCTGCAACCTGTGGGTATTCGGATCCATATCGGATCTGAGCCAGCAACATTTTATCAAGCATCTGCTCCAAGCTCCTCCCTTTACCCATAATTTCTCACATCTCCTACCTTCCCCCAGATCTCGTTTGCCGCTTCATGCATACGCATCGTTGTCTCTATAGCTCCAAGTTGGGTGTAGTAATTGGAACTTTGGTTTATTTTTAGTGTGTGAGTGTAGTTGTTAGTGGTCAACCCTTTCCTCCCCTTCGTCAGTAGTTTAGAAAGTTTGTGTTTTTCTGAGGTAGTGTAGGCCTAACCAACCCTTGTGTGTGTGCATTGTTGTTTTAGTGTTTGGCTGAGTGGAGTGTGATGATGGCTGACCAGCCAAAACCAACATTTTAAAAAATGCACAGTGTGTGGCCACAAGCTTTCACCCGCTGATAGCCACACTGTGTTATTTGCCTGGGTGTTCCCCACCTTAGTCTGCCATGTAGTGTGTGTGCAGGGTTCATCCCCAGGGCCTTAAAAGAGAGGAAGACGAAACTGGTGGCTAAGGGCCTGCTACCAGTTACTGCACTAGGTATGATGACTTGGACATTGGATCCAGTAGCCGACCAACCCCCCCCCCAGGCTGGGACTCAACCTCCCTCTAAGCCTGCTGAGACGGGGACTAAAACAAAGGATAAGGAAAAGAGAAAGAGAGAGAGAGATAGAAGGGTGGAAAGGCACCACAAACAATCTCCGGAGCGGGAGCCATTTCCCAGTCCACCTTCAAAAATTGTTAGGACCACTTCTCTTCGGCTCCATTCCCCGAGGTTCTCCCTGGAACCGATGGAGCCTTCGGACCAGAGGCCTTCTTCGAGGTCATCTTACAGACCAGCCAGATCTGAGTCAGTCGCCTCCTTGCAGTCGACTTGGAATCTGTCAGAGCTTGACATGGACAGGATGATGCGGAGATTCATTCGGACCCGAATCCAAATGGGAGTCTTGCCAGGCCCCTCTACAGCCAGAGAGGAGACTTCTATGCCCTTCTTCCATGCTATTTCTCTTTCCCCGATCCGACCCATGGTTTTGGGGTTTATGGATCTGAGAATCCTCGGAGCTGGGGGCATGGCGCCTGTGGTTCCTCCAACCTAGACGCTGGCGATTTACCTTGAGTTCCTCGAATCGGACTTGTTCGGATCCGAGCAACTCTCGGGGCCGCGAACGAGAGCCGGATCCAAGGGAATGAAGATGTCTTCAGCTCCGACTTTGACTGATCTGAGCCGTTCCTTCAGAATCCTGGCTACCTTGGCCTCGGCCCCACTCCTCACGATGGAGCCAGGGAGAACTTCTTCCTTGTTGGTTGCCAAGGAGGTGCGCTCTCCTTCGGCTTTCGACGTGGTGGAGAGTGTTCTCTCCCAGGGATTGAGACCCCAGCCCATTACCTCGGACTCCACCCAGGCTGCTGTGGATTTGGTCACTACTCCCATCAGCTTGTCCCAGGGACAGCCTGTGTTAGAGGACCCCAGGTGGATCCCGTTGTGGAACCCCCCCCCCCGTGACTTATGAGCCCTCTTCAGAGAGTCCCACTGAGGAGGCTTCCTGTAAGCATGCATGTAACTGGAGGCACATGGACTACCCAGAGTCCCTCACAGAAGGTACTGACTTGGATGAAGGTGATGGTTCCCCCAGGTCACCTTCCGAGGATGTCTCCTTTGGAGACATCATGGAAATCCTCCACCAGAGGGGAGGTTGGTCAGCCCCAAAACCCTCTATGGACGAGTCCGTATTTCTCGAGGCCTTTGGCATGGGCCCATCTGCATCCTGGGTGTCCCCTCTTGCAGATCCATTAGTGGATCTTATTAAAAAGCGGGCAAAACTTTTCCCGGGACACTCAGGACAGCTCGTCCCTTAGAGGCAGAGGAGGACAAGACAGACGTTGCGCCAGAGGCAGAGGGGGCTCGAGGAACTTTGGGTCTAGGGAGACCTTCTCTGACAGACCTGTACAGCAGCCCTGAGGGGGTTGCCTGACTGTCCTACTCTGGAGACAGTCGGGGGAAGATCGTCATTGCACCTAACAGCTTGGGAGTCCATTACGATGGAACGTTGGGTGCTCCAAATAATATCCAGAGGATACTCCATCCCATTCGTTGCCCCACCCATCCAATTAAAGTGCCTCCCGGATGTTCCACCCGCTCAAAGCGAGGCTGCAGCGCACTAAATTTCAAAGCTGCTTTACAATCTGGCCATCGAACCGGCCCCCCCCCAGATCAGTCCAGATTAGGCGTTTACTCCAGGTTCTTTTTAGTGCCAAAAAAAAAAATGGGGGACCTCAGACCCATATTGGACCGGTCAACCCTGAACCTGTCTTTAGCCAAGCAGAAATTCCGGATGGTCACCTTGCAGTCCATTCTACCTTACCTCTGAGAATACAACTGGATGTGCTCGATAGACCTCTAGGATGCTTACTACCACATCAAAATTTGCAGAAGCTCCAGGAGATTCCTTTGCTTCTGGCTGGTAGCCAATCATTTCCAGTTCAGAGCCCTACCCTTCGGTCTTACCACAGCCCCCAGGGTGTTTACCAAGGTTATGGCAGTCATAGCGGCTTACCTGAGACTTCAGGAAATTCAGGTGTTTCCTTACCTAGACGATTGGCTCCTCACTGCTGCCACCAAGCATCTACTTTGCATGGCCAGAGACTCCTTCCTGCATCTTGCAGTCAATCTAGGGATTACCATCCACTTCTCCAAGTCCCACTTGAACCTGACACAGACCTTGTAATTCATAGGTGCACGGTTGGACACTCTACTATTGCAAAGTCCAGAACCTACGGGCCCATGTGTCAGTGATCCTCGGCCCCAGGATGCCAATGGTGAGCGACGTTCTCCGAGCCCTAGGCTCCATAGCCGCAGTGATTTCAATTCTTCCCTGTGCACGCCTTCACATGAGGGTGCTTCAGTGGACCCTGGCTGTTCAGTGGTCTTGGTTAGACCTCCCCATGGACTACCCTATATGAATCAGCAGAGCCTGCAAGATTTCTCTTCTTTGGTGGCTCCAATCGCCGGAAATCTTGGCAGGTTTCCCTTCTTAACAACCCCAGCCCAAGCCACAGTGACCACGGACATCTCCCAGCTCAGGTGGGGGGCACTTTTTGGGGAGGACTGTCCAAGGCATGTGGTTCCAGACAGAGACCAGATTGCATATCAGTGTTCTGGAGATGAGGGCAGTGCTTTTAGCGTTGCAAGCCTTTCACGCTGTTCTTCCCTCGGGAACAATTACAGTTCAGTCAGACAGCATGTCTTTTGTCTGGTACATCAACAAACAAGGAGGGGCCAGATCTTACCCTCTCTGCTGCGAGACTATGAGAGTGTAGGAGTGGGCGAGCTCCACCAGTCAGTTTCTGATTGCAACGCACATCCCAGGACGCTCCAACATTTTAGTGGACAGACTGAGTAGGGCTTTTCTAATGCCATACGAGTGGTCTCTGAAACAGTCAGTAGTGGAGGAGATTTTTCTCACGTGGCGTCACCCTTGCTGCGATCTCTTCGCATCTCCTTCCAGTGCAAAGTGCAGCGAGTTCTTCACTCTGATCCACTCACCAGGGGACTCGCCCAGAGACACACTCATCCATGCTTGGCCTCCCAGGTTACTGTATGCCTATCCCCTACTACCTCTCATTCCAAAGTTTCTTCAGAAAGCTTACCGACTGGGGTGCAAAGTGATCTTCATTGCCCTGTTCTGGCTTCAGGTGTGGTTCCCCTTCCTCTGGTCCCATACTTCAACTCATCCACGGATTCTGGATCCCTGCCCGGATCTCATCTCTCATCCCTCGGGCATCAGTCCGCCTGACCTGGACAGCCTCAAGCTGACGACTTGGTTGCTCCAGTTCCCTTGATCGGTAGGACTCCCGGCCCATCATCTTCAGTAAAGAATATTTTGATTGCATTTCACAAAGCTTCTACTAGAAAAGTTTATCGCAGCAAATGGAAATACCTCTCTATTTGGGCTTCTCGGAAAACCTAGATCCATTTACAGCCCCGGTTCCTGCAGTGTTTTTGTCCTATATTTTCCAACAAGGAGCTACTTCCTCTACAGTGAAAGTACAACTGGCAGCCATATCTAATTTTTATGTCGGTGAAAATCTGAATGCTCTGGCCTCTTTGAGATTGTGCAAGGCCTTTCTAAAAGGTACTTTTCATTTGCATCCCCCGGTTAAGGATTCTGTTCCTCCTTGGGACCTTACCCTAGTTCTACAGGCGTTGGTGGTACCCCCATTCGAACCAGCAGCGTCAGTAGATTTGAAATTCCTGTCCTGGAAGACAGCTTTTCTAGTGGCCATTTACCTAGGCTAGAACAGTTTCTGAGATCCAAGCTTTGTCTGCCGTGCCCCCTTACTTGATCTTTCATAAAGACAGGGATTTGCTTCGTACAAACCCTTCTTTCTTACCAAAAGTTGCTTCTGAATGTAATATTAACCAGATGATTCATCTGCCTGTGTTCTTTCCAAATTTCAAGAACAAGGGTGAATAAGCTGCATTTACTAGATGTTCATAGACAGTTTCGTTTCCATTTACACAATACTAAAGAATTCCGTAAGTCTGGCCAATTATTCGTGTCTTTTTCCAGACCCTTTTTGGGCAAGGCCATTTCCAAGGTCTCCTTAGCTAGATGGATTACACAATGTATACTGCAAGTCTGTAGGGATAAAGATCTAGCCCCACCTGGTCCTATTAAAGCTCATTCTACCAGATCTATGGCAACGTCTGCTGCCTTTTGGTCTAGGGTTTCTCTGGATGATATCTGTGCAGCAGTGACCTGGGCAAGGTGACATGCATTTATTTCTCATTATAAGTTGGAATTGATCTCTAGAGGGAGAGCATCCTTTGGCTCTGCGCTGCTGCTCAGGAATATCCTTCCATGAGGGCCTCCCAGGAATTTTGGTAGCTGGGGACTCTGTCCCACAGGTTGCAGATAAATGAAGTTAACTACTTCAGATAAAGAAGTTATGTACTCACCATAACGTTCCATCTGAATAGTTATACTTCATTTTCTGCAACCGTCCATCCCTCCTTCCCCCAAACCTGTTCTAGGTTAGTGTTATTGAGTTGCTAACAGTTTGATTAGTGGCAAACTCTATGTGAGGGATTATGGGTAAGGGGAGGAGCGTGGAGCGGATGCTTGGTAAAATGTTGCCGGCTCGATCCAATATGGATCCGAATACCCACAAGTTGCTGAAAATGAAGTTTAACTACTCAGATGAAACGTTTATGGTGAGTACATAACTTCTTTTTAAGTAAAGCTAGCCAGAAGATCAGGAAGGACAGAGCCATCTTTGGCATGGGTGCTGTGTAAGAAAAGTTTTGAAATTTATTTTGCTATCTGTTTTAACTCTGTGTGAATTTCATTCCAGAGTTTTGACACACAATGGGAGTAGAGAGAGTCCATCAGTGTTGAATCTTTTGCTGATACATAGAATTTATTGCTAGAGCGAAGGTCTGTAGTGGGTGAATAGTACAGCAGAGTATTTTCTAATGCTGGGCATTTGTCTGGAGAGTACAGTTGGTTGTGGGCAATGATTAGCTGTGAGTATATCAGCTGGTTTGGGGGTTCAAGTCAGTTTTAATGCAAGGCAGTGGTGTGTTTTTATAAGGTTGGTTGGTTGCAAGTGTAGCTGTTTTGTCGTAGTAGGAGGCTAGTTTAGTTTTATACATAGTGTTGATATTTCTCAGAATAGGGGGAAGCATATATTTATTTATTTATTTTACATTTGTTGACCGGGATTGTCCAACTGAGCTGAAGACCCCTTTTTCAGTGGGGGCCCGGGGAGAAATGCTCCAACGTTTTAAACAATTTTCATTATAAATTAGCATTAAACGGCAATGTTACAGGATTATTACAAGGCATTAGGTAAGAATACAATGATGTCCTTCAAGAATGCAACTGCAGTCATAACATACGGGTTGTACTGCCTCAGGCAGCCCTCGGTCGGCCGGATTCCAAAGTCTGGGTCTGGCGTCGGCCGGTTTCGCCTCCTCTCCGACGTCAGAACGGCTGGAGTATAAAGGCATCAGCCGACACCATCTTCTCCAGTCTTTCTTGCCACGCGGTGCCCGAAGCAGAAGCAGTTCGCAAGTGCCGGTCGGTCAGCCAGCTCCTGTGTTTTCAGTTACCGAAGTCATCTAAAAGCTAAGTACCCCGTTGGGGAACATTATTTCTTGCCTCAGCCAATGTCAGAACAAATTGAGAAAGTTAATAATTGTTTGTCTTGTGGTAAACAAATACCTCATAAGGACTTCCATTCTTACTGCCTCCCTTGCCTGGGCCCAGACCACGACGTCTTGGCCTGTGCTGCCTGTGCTTGCTTTAATAAGCGCACCCTCAGGTGCCGGGCAGAATTTGCCGAAGACTTTTTCGGCGAATCCTTCGCTTATATTATGCCGTCGGAACAACCGACAACACAAATTTCCAAAAAACGGAAGGACCGGGACCGACATCCGCGGCCTGCGTCCTCTACCGATATTTCTCCTAAGCCCTCCGCGTGTGCTTCGGTCCCTTCGGAAGCGGTAATTCAACCGCTCCAGGCCGACGACACAGTGGTAACACGTCCTTCGGTCCCGGAGACTACACCGGTGCCGGTTATTGATTTCCCTCCAGAAACCGAAGTTCTGGATATACACAACACCATTCCCGTATACAAGGTTACTCCTGCACGTGGGGCAGCTAGGCCTCCTGTATCCATCTCTATCAAGGCCTTTGCACGTGCTAAGGCCAGCAGCCAGGCCAAGGCCCATCCTAAACCTACTGCCCAGGCCCCTTCTTCTGATAAACAGATCATGTCTCTTGCTGCAGATCTTATCTCTCTTATCAGGGGGTCTCAGCCTCACCTAGACAGAGGTTCTCAGCCGCCTGCAGAGAAAAGGCCTAGAACTGAGCAGGCTGACAACCTCTCTTCAGATGAAGCCTCTGGGGATTCTGAGCATTCAGATACCCAAGAAGAATCCTTCCAGGCCTATGAGGACTCTGATGCTGAGGAGTCAATTCCCTCTGCCTCTCCTCCAGAGGATTTTTCATTCGGTGAAGTCCTCCACTGTATGAGGGAGCATTTTAAGTGGCAGGGTCAGGAATTTTCTGATTCTAGGAAAAGGCTACGTACCTTCCTTAAGTTACCCCAGCACAGACCTTTAGCAATCCCTCCAGTTATGGATGTCCTGGATGATGTTTTCTCCGACTCCAGTGCTAACCCTGATTCTCTCCCTCCTGTTCCTGTCAAACCAGACAGATATTACAGGGTCCCTGACACTCACAAGCATCTTTTTAAGGCCCACTCTGTGGATCTTGAAACTATTTCACAGGGCCCCAAAGGAGTGGCTACTTCCTCAGCCAAGAATCCACTGCCAGCGGATAGGGAAGCAAGGTCCCTGGAGAGATGGGGTAAAAAAGTTTATACCTCTTCCACCCTTGCCATGAGATCACTTAACTGCCTTTTTCATATGTTTCAGTACCAGGATTATTTACTGGATGATTTACAGAAAAAACTAGCCTCTCCTGAGTCTATTGATAGAAAGGCATTGCAGGATCTGGTCCATAACTCTCAGCAGGTTATCAATCATTTTCTTCAGTGTGGTTATGATGCATTGGAGGCTTCATGTAGGCCAGCTATGACAGGGGCTGTTATACGTAGACATGCTTGGTTAAAAGAACAGCCACTGCCAGACCATGTTAAAGTAAAGTTACTTGATGCACCTCTGGAAAAACAGAAGCTTTTTGGTGCTAATGCACAAGATGTGTTGAAGTCCATTGAGGAAAAGGCTAAATCAGTTCAGACAGTCAAGGATTTCCTCCAGGTTCAGCCACCCAGATTCAGCAGGAATTGGCCTTCAAAGAGTTGGCCCTTTCCAGACACTGACAAGTTTCAAAGGGGAAAAAAACAGGCGTGCTTGAGGTAGAGGGCAGTACCGAGGCTCCTACAAAGGCCGCCAATGGCAACCACCAAATCAAAGAAGTGGCGCAGGCAGTCCAGCTGCACCACAAGGACAATCACAATGACTTGACTTTCATGACGCCTACCAAAGCTCAAAGAGAAGCACCTTTAGGCGGAAAATTATCCTTATTCTCAAAGAACTGGCATATCTTAACCGAGGACAACTGGATTCTGGATTTAATAGACAAAGGTTACAGATTCCACTTCCATACTTTACCAATAAGATGAGGCATGCCGAACCTGCCACATCATCAAAGGGCAGAGGCACTCATTCAAGTTTCAAAGCTGCTAAGAATAAAAGCAATAGAAAAGGTCCCTCCTCAGGAACAAGGCCAGGGATTTTATTCAAGACTGTTCCTTGTTCCAAGAAAAGAAAACAAATGGAGGCCTATACTGGACTTGTCTACTCTAAATACTTTTCTCATTGTGCCAAAGTTCAAAATGCTGACGTTACAGCAACTCCTTCCCATTCTGGGCAAGGGGTCTTGGCTGGTCACTGTGGACCTCAAGGAGGCATACCTGTATGTCCCAATCAGACACAGTTGCAGAAGATGCCTCAGATTTCTTGCAGGGACAGAGCATTATCAATTTTCAGCAATGCCGTTTGGCTTATCTACTGCGCCCAGAGTGTTCACGAAATGCCTGGCATCAGTAGTGGCACACTGCAGACTCCAGGGGATTCAAATATACCCCTACCTGGACGACTGCCTGATACAAGCAGACAACAAACAAACCTTGATAACAAACTTGGACTATGTCATTCAATTACTTCAGGCCTTGGGATACACAGTCAACATTCAAAAATCAAGACTACTGCCATCCCAACAGATTATTTTCCTGGGAGCCAAACTGGACACAAAAACACAAATGGCCTTTCTCACAGAAGAAAAACAAGAGCAGTTACCAGAGTACTTCAAAGGCCTAGCAAAGCTCTCCCAGCTGACTGCAAGGAAATTCCTGCAGGCCCTGGGGTTCATGGCATCTTGCATTCTTCTGATACTTTTGGCAAGGCTTCATATGAGAAAGCTGCAATGGTACTTAAAAAGCTTATGGTCCCAACACAGCCAAAGCCTAGAGGACGTAATCCCACTTATTCCATGTCTGCAAAGGGAATTCTTGTGGTGAGCTTAAGCAAGTCAGTTAAACCAAGGCGTGTCTTTCAACAAACCTCAAGCAGGTCAAATCATTACAACAGATGCCTCGGATCATGGATGGGGGGGGGGCATATGGAGGGAAGATGCATTCAGGGGCAATGGAACCCAGGGGAAAGGCATCTGCACATAAATCAAAAAGAGATGTTGGCAGTGATACGTGCAATCGAGACTCTCGAAAAATCACTTCAGCAAGGACATTTGCTAATAAGGACAAGACAACACCACTGTTATGTGGTATATAAACAAGCAGGGAGGCACTCATTCTTATCCCCTCTGCAGACTAACAATGATTCTTTGGGAAAAGTCCCCGAGTCTGAAGATCCAATTGCAATCCCAGTTTGTACCAGGCAAGGACAATGTTCTGGCAGACAAGCTGAGCAGAAATTTCTGGAATCCCCACGAATGGATGCTGCATCCTCACATTTTCTCACAAATAACAAAGGCATGGGGAAGACCGGACATGGATCTCTTTGCTTCTCACCTGAACCATCACCTGGAAAAGTTTTGTACAAGAACTCATCATCCTGTAGCCTGGAAAACGGATGCTCTCTCCTTCAGCTGGAATTCCCTAACAATTTATGCATTCCCTCCTCTACCACTGCTGACCAAGGTGATACTGAAGATCAAAGCAGAACAACCAACAGGCATTTTGATAGCTCCAGACTGGCCAAGCCAGCACTGGTACCCATTGCTGTTGAGCATAACTCGGACCAAACCGTGGCCTCTGCCTCTATGGCCTCTGCTTCTAACCCAGCACAATTACAGGACTGTTCATCAAAACCTGCAAACATTGCATCTGAGAGCCTGGAGGTTAACATAACTTCTTCTGATATCTCTCTTTCCAAAGAAGTTCAAGAGATTTTACTGGAAGCACGCAGACCCTCCACCAGAAAGACCTATTCGGCCAAGTGGAAGAGATTCATCATCTGGAATGCCAACAAGGGTCAGGATGCAACAGTATTGAGCATACCTCAGATATTAGAATACTTGGCAGAATTGTTTCATACTGGTCTCTCATATTCTTCCATAAAGATTCACGCTTCAGCAATCTCAGCAAAATACAATTGTGATCCTCCTGTGTTCTCACATCCCTTGCTAAGACAGTTTCTAAGAGGGATAAAGAATATCAAACCTCCCAGAAAACCACCAGTACCTGCATGGGACCTCAATTTCATCTTGGAAAAATTAACTCTTCCTCCCTTTGAACCAGCAGCATCTTCAGAAATGCAATTTCTATCCTGGAAAACAGTTTTTCTATTGGCAGTAACATCAGCAAGAAGAGTCTCGGAGATACAGGCACTCCATGGTAGTACCTCCCTTTCTCATTTTTCATCAGGACAGAGTCTCTCTAAGGACCAATCCTTCTTTCATGCCAAAAGTAATTTCCAGGGTGTCTCTAAATCAAGCCATTCACCTGCCTACATTCTTCCCCAATCCTCAAAACAAGGGGGAAAAGCTGCTACATACTTTGGACATACACAGACAACTACGCTACTACTTGGACAGAACAAAGACCACCAGAAAGTCTGACCAATTGTTCGTAGCCTATGCTGCTGGAGTTCAAGGAAAAGCAATCTCCAAACAAACAATTTCAAAATGGATTGGACACTGCATCAGATTCTGCTATTCCTTTCATGGAAAAGGTGTGCCAGCCAACATTAGGCCACACTCCACCAGAGCTATAGCCACATCCACAGCTTTCCTAAGAGGAGTGGCTACAAAGGACATTCTAGAGGCTGCTACATGGAGCTCCGTGCATACATTTACCAAGCACTACAACCTGCCTTTATACTCCAGATCCCAAGCAGGCTTTGCTTCGGCAGTCCTGGAGGGCATTTTAGCTACACCATCCCTTTAGTAGTTCCATCCACCCCCAGCTTGGCTATGGTATTCAACCCATATGTTATGACTGCAGTTGCATTCTTGAAGGACATAGTACAGTTTTGTACCTACCATAAATGTAGATGTCCGATAGATATGCAACTGCAGTCGGATTTTCCCTCCCTCCTACCCCTCTGCAATTTTCTTTTTGGATCCATTACCCCTATTCCCTTTTGCTGGGGGTATCTTTTATGGTGTATCTGTTTATTACTGTTGTGCATGTCTGGAATTGTTTATCCATTCACCAAATTTAGCCTTCCTTGGAGGGCACCTGGCATCTGGGGCAAGAAACACTGAAGAAGATGGCGTCGGCCGATGCCTTTATACTCCAGCCGTTCTGACGTCGGAGAGGAGGCGACACCGGCCGACGCCGGACCCAGACTTTGGAATCCGGCCGACCGAGGGCTGCCTGAGGCAGGACAACCCATATGTTATGACTGCAGTTGCATATCTATCGGACATCTACATTTATGGTAGGTACAAAACTGTACTTTATACAGTGTCATTAATCAGGAGTATAGCAAAACTATTTCAAGATGTATAAAAAGAAATATTTCATTAAGATGAATATAATTTTTGGGGTAAGTGGTTACAAATACCCAGTTTTATCATAATGTAGTTGCATGAAGACAATTACAATAGAATGTTTCTCTGAGGCGATTTGCTTAATAGAGTTTTAGAAGGCAGTAGAAAGAGTAGTCAAGGAAGATTAGAGAGAGCTAGTGAGAAGAGTGCGTTAAGGGCAGAAATTAGATTAAGGTATGAGAAGTAGGGGATGTTTAAGGAGGGAGAGTGCAGTGACCGAACCAGTGACTTTTTAAAAGTGCTTTTTGGTGGCTGTCTTAAATTGTTTAGGATGTGTAACGGTCCTGATTTCTAGAGGGAGCCTATTCCAAGAAATAGTAGGGTGATAGCTGTACATGTTGCGTCCAAATTTAGACTTGGGTTTGTAGATTTGTAGTAGGTCTTGGTTAGATCTTCGGAGAGGCCTGGAGGGGAGAATAATGGGAGATGAGAGGGGATAGTGCTGAGCAGTAGGAAGGCTGGTATAGGATAGCATGGATGATCTGGAGCTGAGGGAGAAGCTGGTGGGGTAATTCATGCCAGTTTAGATGTTTGAGAGAGAGAGACAGTGATGGGATTTGTAGGTTTGTTGGGCAGCAAATCCTAGTAACCTTCTGGGTAGATTCGAGTTTGATCAGGAGTGCTGAGTTAAGATTTGTG
The DNA here is from genome assembly GCF_019279795.1 of Protopterus annectens. Lineage (NCBI taxonomy): Eukaryota > Metazoa > Chordata > Ceratodontiformes > Protopteridae > Protopterus > Protopterus annectens. The sequence goes on along the minus strand of NC_056728.1, from coordinate 441,401,107 downwards.
AGAATTTGAGAATTGTACATAAGGTTGGGTAGAAGGTAGGTAAGAGAGAGAGAGAGTAATCCTGGCTTCAGAGGTAAGGAAATTCTTGTTACGGTAAAGGAGCCCTAGTTTTGAAGGAGTCTTTTTGATACAGTTTTATTAACATGCAAGTCCAATTTAAGCTGATTGTCGATGGTTACTCCTAAGAGCTTAGTGCTGGATTCTATCTGAATGGGAGTGTTATTAAGAGACTGTATGGAGACGGAGGGTTTAATATTGTTGAACTTTTTAGGTAGGAAGAGTAGCAGCTTTGATTTTTTTTTTTTAGGGTTAAGGATGAGCTGGTTGTTGGAGAGCCATGTTTCAACTAAGTTAAAAGATGCCTGAGTAGCTGAGAAGAGCTTAGAGGGAGAGTTGGCTGGTGGTGATGAATATAGAGTCATCTGCGTATTGCACTAAAGATGACTGAGGACAGGAGGTATAGAGCTGATAAAGATATTAAAAAGTAAAGGCCCTAGGGATAGACCTTTGAGGTACACCCATTTTTACAGGGAGAGGAGGGGAGAGTGTAGAGTGCCATCTCACTGATTGAGATCTATCAGTGAGGTAGCTGGAGAACCATGCAACAGTATCGGAGGAGAAGTTGAGGTTATGCAATTTGTGCAGCAGAAGAGAGTGTGAGATAGTGTCGAAAGCTTTTGAGAGGTCCAAGAATAGGCAAGAAATAAGTTTATGGTCATCCATGTTTATAGAGATAGTGTTGAAGGATAATAGAGTTGTAGTGGTGCTATGTTTGGGTCTGAAGCTGTGTTGAGTTGGTGTAAGCAGATTTTCCTGTATTAGATGCTGCATAACTTGTTTATGAATACATTTTTCTGAATACATTTTTCTATTACTTTAGAGAGAGGCGATAGGATAGCAATAGAGGAGTTGCCTCCTTTGTGTACAGGTAGAGTGTAGCATTGTTTCCAGATGGAATGGACTTTAGATTCAGAGAGAGAGCGATTGATTAGTAATTGATTAATTGAATTAATTGATAGAGAAGGAAGGAGGCGTGTTGCTGTTTAAGGTAATAGATTCATAGATTGTCACTAGGCTATTGACTGGGGGCGATTTCTAAGCCTAGCCAAATTTTCCTGAAAAAGCATTGGTGTCTTGTATCCAAATGTAGCATTTGGGGCCAGACATTAATAAACTATCTCTGTCCATAACAGACGTGGGTGCCAGGCCTAGTGTAAATGTCCTATTCCCCATCCACTTGTCTAGGTTGTGCTTAAACTGGGTAATAGACAAAACTCGGCTTCACATGAATCGGAAGCCTGTTCATAGGAGGGGTAATCTCTGGGACACACATCTGTCTCTCCAACATGTTCTGTTTTAAGTCACAGACAAAATTCAGGTCCCAAATCCTTGCTTGATCTGTCAGGTAGTGTTTGGCCGAATAGAGGGTACTGAGTTTTTGCTGAGTTTTCTTGATGGAATGATGTATGTTGTGGTCAGATTTGAGCTAGTCATCTATTATGACTCCAGTAGTTTATTCTTGTTCAAGAAATTATTCTTGGTGTGGATGCCATTTTTGAAGTGGAAGTCAAAGAAGGTAGGCGACTAGTAGTATAATGTTTGCTTGGAGCGAAATCATTATTAGTTGGATGTAAAACTTTATTTATACACTGTAACCAAAAAAGTTGAGTCTGTCTGTTCTTTTTTAAAGCGGTTAGTACAGCCTATATTTAGTGCACTTGTTAGATTTAAAGGGGTCTGTCTTACTATACTGATGCACATAGAACAAAACCAAGAATCCCAAATAAAACAAGCAACAGTAATTTTTTTTTTGGGGGGGGGTATGAGCCCCTTTTAGAAATTAAAGTGTAATGTGTATGAAGTTTTGCAGGAAGTACTGAGTCCCTGCCACTAATGTGTATTAACTGTGGGGTTGAAGCACTTTGCAGATTGGAGAGTAGTCCGGGTTAAAGCAATTTCACAGTTGGTGTATATTCTTCCTACTCGCACTTACTTTTTTGCTCCAGGAATCGCATTTAAAATCCTCTGATTTATTTATAGCTTGTTGAGAGGTAGTGCACCGGTCAGAATTGACCCATTCATTGCAGGCACAGCCTGGGGCGAAAATACATTCATAGCTAACAGTAAAAAAAAGTAAGTAAAAGACATAGATAACACTCTCGTATTGTTTTGTGAATTAAGCAGGGCAAGAGAGTTAAGCTGTTTCCACTCGCACCTGCCCATTTCACACAGCCACCTTTGTACCGATGGTAACTTTGAAGTTACACAACCCAACAGCAGAAATCGTTTTACAGCAAAAACAGTATTTCTGTGTTCCTGACGTAGTGTGAACTCTGAGTTGGGATACTTGTAATAATGGTGTAATGATTGCCTTTTTTACACAAAAGGGGCTGCTTTAGTTCTTTATCTTCGGTGTGTTAAATGATGCTAGCTTTAACACTTTTTGCTTCCTGACTTCAGTATCGATCACTTGTCTTTCTTATCAGATTAATTTTGCATTGAACTGCTGTGCATCTCCTTGTGTAGCAGTTTTTGTTTTTGGAAGTGTGTGTTATGAATTTCACTGCCACTTGACTGTATCCTTGGAGGCTGGGGGGAATCAGCAGGAAGTAGAGCTCATAATTATTGGAGTGGTATGAATGTAGGTTTGGAGGTGGGGGCATGCATCATTCATTGGACCCCAAACCCAGGAACCTTGGTAGTGAAGAATGAAAGTGCTGTGACCTGCACATGTGATGGTTTTGCTACCCAAGCTGTCCTGCTGTTAGACCTTCATAAGACATTTTTTATTGCAGAACAAATGACACGAATAAAGGCTGGTAGACATACCTGATATGTTAGCAGGTGTAGAGGGAATTTAAAAAAATTATTTAGAGGTGAGAATCGGTAATGTTACAGGTCCTGAACATTAAGGACAGACTGAGGCTGTTTGATTTGCCTACAGCATATGAGAGAGAGACAAGTGGGAAAAGCAAGGAAGGGAAAATGTTTGTGTCTTTTAGCTTTTCCCGGTTAGGGGCCGCGGCCACAGCGGAACTCCGGTCCGCTAATGATTGGCAGTAGAGTTTTACGTGCTGGCTTGCTGGGCCTAACGCACAACCTTCAACGAAGGAATGCCCATTCATGCATGTCGCCACACAGAAGTATTTATCAAAAAAGTTAAGCTGTAAAAGGCAGAGCTAACATGAAGAATCGACAGCTGATCTTTCAGTAAATGAGTCTGTTTTAGAATAAGAAATCAAAGGCATGAGACACTAAAGGTGTTGGCCTTTTGTAAAGTGTTGTGAGGAACAAAGTCTGTTAAAGAATGGTGTATTCAAAAGACTACAGGCATTCAGCATATGTCAATCAGAGTTCTTTGACGTTCTTTGGGTGAGTATTTGGAAATGCTGGTACTTGAGACACTGGCAAAACAAAACTGTAAAAATCAAAACTATGAAGTTTAGCTTTTTTTTTTTTTTTTTTTTCTTTCTAGTTTAGTGACTTGCCAAAGTAGTAGTTTGGTAGAGCACCCTCTGAACCATAGCCACATAAGAACTTCATTTTTCATATTTTGCAGTTCTGTTTTATGAGTCTGAATTCCATATAGAAACCTTTCCGTATGCAATAAGGAAGAGAGGACAGTTGTGGACTTTGCAGAAGGTAGATTGGCTTGGCAGATAAGTGGACTTGGTACCTTCTGCAAAAATTTTTGTTTCCCCAAGCTTTGATTCATGGAGTTAGCATGTAATGAAAAGCACCCTGCAGTGTTGTACTTGCCTGCTGATTGGTTCACTGCTTGAGGAAACTGATTGCCATGACTATGCAGTCAGTGTTTTCTTGTCCTTTTCATCATACAGTTCCCAAGAAAGTAAAATCTACACCATCGCTAAACGAAAATCTATACATTTTTTATGAAGAACTACTCGCATTGGCTACAGGCAGAAATATGTACTGTTTCTGTAGCTGAAATTTATGACCATTATCATGATTGTGTATTGTAGTTTGCAGCAGAAACAACTTGTTTTCTGCTGAGGAACTAGTGAGCTCAAAGATAAAATAAGATAATTTGCTTAGTTGTGTTTAATTTAGAATGGTTTATGAGGGAATACTTTTCATGGTTGTAGCATTTGGTGTGCTGAAGGTAGTTTCTAAAAAAATAAATATTTTTGTATAGTCATTCTTTGATGTCAGATGCTCCAGTTTCTTCTTGATTGAATACGTTTTGTGTACATGTGTTACTTCACATTGCATTAGAAGAAGAGTACATGGCAGTAGGGACATCATTCCTGTAAGGACAGGTGAAGAAAGTCATTAGATTTGCTAGTGACTCCTCACTCCACATTGTAAATGTAGTCAGCCAAGATGCAGGAAGCAGAGTGTTGTACATTTTTAAGTGTGACTTTTTTTTTTTGTTTTGAAAACCATCCCCACCCCAAAGTTGAGAATTAACTTAATATGCCTACTGTGATATGTCTAATCTTTATGCTGTCTGGGTTTTTGTTATGCAAGTCCTTTCTGTCTGGCCAACCAGCTGATAAACAAGACCTTCTTTTGAAACTTTTGTCACTGTTGTGGTGGAAATCCAGAGTACTTCCTTGCCTGTATACTTGTGGAATATTTGTTATTTGCAGTTTTCATTTGGCTCAGACAACTGATTTTGCAACTTGGAGTGTGCTGTCTACTGCTGGCACCCAGTTCATCCATTTGTTCTGGAAGTGTAGAAGACTGGCATTTCCTGACTGGATGAGAGCCCTAGGATCTGTTTCTTCCCACACAGGATTCCTGCTAAGCCTTTCTAATCCCTGATGAGAGTCGTGTGTAGGGAGCAGGCCAGCTTGCTAGTCCTAGTGGACAAGTGTGCACTCTTCCCATTCAGATCACTACCTCCTCAGCTCCTTTGACTCTTTGCTGCTGTCCTGAGAGGGGTAAGCTTGTTTCCACAAGCTGAAATACCTACATTTGCTAAACACCATAGTGATGCGGGCTTGACTGTTTCAAACTCCACTGGGTAATGCCTAGTGTTCCTGCTAGGTATCACTGTTGAGGCGATTTTGTAGTTACTTACCTTCCTCTAAGATGGGTGAGATAGTAATGCCTGCTTACTCCCATCCTCTAGTGTTACCTCATACAGGTACTTGGGTCACCTACCTGCGTAGTTGAGGCTTTTATCCCTCTACACCATTGAGCTGGCATAGGTTCAACCTTTTTTGATCCTCATTTTTCTTTGCTTCTCCATATAATTGTTGTGGGTGTGTTCCTCTTGCTGTCCTTGTATTTTTTAAACTTCTCTCTCCCATTCTTCTATACTGTGTACTTCAGTTATGAGTGAATCCACCTCCATTTTTTTCTCTTGCCTTTATTCGTGGCATTCCTTTCTTGTCATATAGGACTGTCCATCCTGATTGTTATTGTACATTGTATTTATACCTGTGACTGAATGCTTGTCTGTTGCTGTTAAATGTTTTCAAACCAGTTTAGACTATGTCTCTGTTGCATATTCTGTTCTCATCCAGTTTCATTAATTATAACATCTGTAATGACTTAATTGTATTTTGTCTACATCATACCTGCGTACCAAAATCACAAAAGAGTTTAGACAGTATTTTCTTCCTCCAGGTAAGTGCCAGCCATTATTATTTCTGGACATTTCCATTCAAAGTTATCTCGGCTGTCCACAGTGTGTTTTACCAAATACATGTACGTAGCAGCAGCCCACTAAAGATTGCAGGGAGCCAAGATTTTCCCATACCTAAATGACTGTCCCCTAGCTGCTTATTTTGATTCAGGCTCTAACTGTAGTAAGAGAGTCTGTTAGAATATTCCACTGTCTTGTTATTACAGTTAGTCTTGCCAAGTTATAGTCGACCCTGTCCCTGCTACTTGCATTCATCAACTGCAGGATGGACAGTGCTTTGCTAGGTGTGTGTATGCAGTCCCTGTAGTTTAGGGTCATCCTTCCTTTAAATGGTTTCTGCTCATCTTTGCTTGAAGGCTGTAGACCTTATTACAACATCCATCCCCCATGAGGATCCTACAGTGGACAGTTAAATATCAGTGGACACGGGTAACAGTCCCCTATGTCAAGCAAACTTAAAATTTCCATAGAGTGCAAGAGTCACCTTCATTGGTGGATGGTGTTCACAAGCCTTACCAGAAGTGGTCCTTTGCATGTGCCCTGCTATACTGCAGCAGTCACCACACATGCATCTACCCTTGGGTGGGGAGGCGTTGCAGTGAACAGAAAGTTCAGGATGTCTGGACATCCTGTGTAACATCCTGGAGAAGGGGGTAATTTTCCTTACTTTTCTAGTCTATTTGGACTGTCTTCTTCAGTATGGGATAGCCTTTCATTCTGACAGCATAGTAGTGGTTTGGTACATTTAACAATGGAGGAAGTGGTCTTTTCTCTTGTCAAGAAGTCAGACACATGGGAATGTGCTGATGTCCTTCAAGGATGCATCTGCAGTCCTAACATATGGGTTGTCCTGCCTCAGGCAGCCCTTCGGTCGGCCGGATTCCAAAGTCTGGGTCTGGCCCCGGCTGATGTCGCACTTCACCCGACGTCATAGCTGCTGTTTGTTGGGTATAAAGGCATCAGCCGACGCCATTTTCCTCAGTCTTTCTTGCCGTGCGGTGCCCGAAGCAGAAGCTGTTCGCAAGTGCCGGTCGGTCAGATCCAGAGATTTCTACTACCGAAGACTTCTAAAAAGCTAAGTACCCCGTTGGGGACTCTTTCTTGCCTCAGCCGATGTCAGACAAAGTAAATAATTGTTTAACTTGTGGGAAACAAATACCTCATAAGGATTTTCACTCTTACTGCCTTCCTTGTTTAGGCCCAGACTACGACGTATCAGCTTGTTTAGCCTGTGCTTCCTTCAACCGACGGATGCTTAGACGTCGGTCGGAGTTTGCAGAGGAGTTTTTTGGTCCCGCCTTTGCATACAAAATGCCGTTGGAGACTCCGACTACACAATTAGTTAAAAAGCGCAAGGAAAAGGACCGACACTCGCGGTTTCGGCTGAAACCACGGTTAGGCCAACCGCGAGTGTCTCGGTTTCGGCTGAAACCGAGCCCTCGGTTCTTCCTTCGGCCGAAAGCATGCCTCCGATAACCGAGGCCTCACAGAGCATGGCTGAATCTGCTACTGAATTTACTGCTACAGAAGCAGGCACCCAGGATTTGTCAGACACTATTCCTTTAGACATACCTACCCCTGCACGTGGGGCTGCTAGACCCCCTGCTTCTATGTCTATCAAGGCTTTTGCCAGGGCTAAAGCAGCTAAATCTTCTAAGGCCTTACCTGCTAAAACTCCCTCACATAGGCCTACCTCTAGTTCCCAAATACTCAGCCTGGCTGAGGATCTCATTTCTTTGATCAGGGGATCCCAGCCTCACCCAGACAGGGCCTGTCAGCCCCCTCCAGATAAGAGGCCTAGGACTGAACCCCTGGAACCTGTCTCTACAGACTATTCCTCGGATGACTCAGACCCTCACGAAGGCCCATATTCTCCTTATGAGGATTCTGATGCAGAAGACTCCATTCCTTCTGCTTCTCCTCCTGAAGAATTTTCTTTTGGGGAAACCTTACATGCTATGAGGGAACACTTCCAATGGCAGGGCCAGGATTTTTCAGATTCAAGGAAAAGGCTTAGGACTTTTTTACACTTACCACAGCATAGGCCTTTAGCCATTCCTCCAGTACTAACAGTTGTTGATGATGCATATAATGATGCCTGTACTGCCCCTGATTCTCTTCCTCCGGCCCCTGCCAAGCCTGACAGATATTATAGGGTTCCGGACACACACAACCATTTGTATAAGGCTCCTGTTGCAGACCCTGAAACCATTTCACAGGGCCCTACAGGTGTGGCAGCTGCCTCTGCCAAAAACCCTCTTCCCTCTGAAAGGGAATCTAGAGCATTAGAGAGATGGGGTAAAAAGGTTTATACTTCTTCTACTCTTTCGGCCAGGGCCTTAAACTGTCAATTTCACATGATTCAGTACCAGGAATTTTTGTTAGACCAGCTAAATAAAAAACTATCCTCTCCTGAACCTATAGACCGCAAGTCCCTTCAGGATTTGGTACATAACTCTCAGCAGGTCAGTAACCATTTCTTAAAATGTGGCTATGATGCACTGGAGGCTTCCTTTAGATCTGCTATGACTGGAACAGTGATTTGAAGGCATGCCTGGTTAAAAGAACAATCCTTACCAGACCATGTAAAGTCAAAACTCCTTGATGCTCCCATGGAGAAACAAAGTTTGTTTGGCTCCCCTGCACAGGAGGTTATAAAGAAGGTGGAAGAAAAAGCAAAATCTGTCCAAACAGTCAAGGATTTCTTACAGGTCCAACCTCCGAGGTTTAGCAGAAATTGGCCTTCGAAGAATTGGTCCTTTCCAGACAACTCCAGAGCACAGAGAGGCAGAAATAGACGCCCAAGAGGCAGAGGTCAATCTAGGGGTGCCTACAGGGGACGTCAGTGGCAACCTACCAACCACAGAAGTACTGCCACAGATTCAACTACAACCACTTCCACAGGGCAGACACAATGACTTGGCTCTGGTTCCGCCTACCAGGGAACAACTGGAAGCACCCTTGGGCGGAAAGCTAGCCTTATTTTCCGACAACTGGCATTACATCACAGGAGACAAATGGACTTTACAAACAATAGACAAGGGCTACAGGTTTCACTTCCACACTCTACCAAAAAAGAGAGGAATGCCAAACCTACCACCAAGCCAAAAAACAGACGCTCTAAGACAAATCAACAACTTACTAAGGATGAGAGCTATAGAAAAGGTACCGCCTATGGAGCAAGGCCAAGGATTTTACTCCAGGCTTTTCCTTGTACCAAGAAAAGAAAATCAATGGAGACCTATTCTCGACTTGTCCGCACTGAACACATATCTCATTGTTCCAAAATTCAAAATGCTGACCCTCCAGCAACTTCTTCCCATGCTGGGCAAGGAGTCTTGGCTGGTGACTCTAGATCTCAAGGAGGCATACCTGCACGTCCCTATACGACCAGATTGCAGAAGACACCTCAGATTTCTTGCAGGATCAGAGCATTATCAATTCTCAGCATTGCCCTTTGGCTTATCTACTGCGCCCAGAGTATTCACGAAATGCCTGGCATCAGTAATTGCTCATTGCAGGCTTCAGGGAATTCAAATTTACCCATACCTGGACGACTGCCTAATACAAGCGGACGACAAGGAAAAATTAACAAAAGATTTGGTAAATGTCATACAACTGTTGCAAGCCTTGGGATACACAGTCAACATGCAAAAGTCAAGACTAGTACCATCCCAAAGGATAACATTCTTGGGTGCAGAACTGGATACATCAACTCAAATGGCTTTTCTCACAGAAGAAAAACAAAAGCAACTACCAGTCTACTTCATGACATTAACAGCACAAACTCAGCTTACTGCAAGGAAAGTCCTGCAAGCCCTGGGTTACATGGCATCCTGCATAATATTGGTTCCGCATGCCAGGCTGCATATGAGGAAGTTGCAATGATACCTAAGGGAATGTATGGTCTCAACACCAGCACAGTCTTGAAGCCCAGATTCCAATAATTCCATGCCTGAAGCAAGAATTCCGGTGGTGGGCTCAGGCCTGTCAGTTGAACAGAGGATTGCCTTTCCACAAACCTCATCCAAGCCAAACCATCACCACAGACGCCTCAGACCTAGGATGGGGGGCACACATGGTGGACAAGTGTATACAAGGCCTATGGACCCAAGACCAGCTGAATCTACACATAAATCTAAAGGAGATGCTGGCAGTGAAACATGCGATCCAGGCATTCAGACCACTCCTTCAACAGGGTCATCTGCTGATAAGGACAGACAATACCACAGTCATGTGGTACATCAACAAACAGGGAGGTACACATTCATATCCTCTATGCCGGATGGCAATGGACCTGTGGAATGTGGCCCTGAATCTCAACATTCAACTTCAGGCCAGATTTGTACCAGGAAAAGAAAATTCTCTAGCAGACACCTTAAGCAGAACTACCACGGATGCTCACGAATGGATGCTGCATCCAGATATCTTCAAAGCCATAACAAAGAAATGGGGACTACCACAGATAGACTTGTTCGCCTCCCCACACAACCACCAATTGAAGAAATTCTGCACAAGAGCATACCACCCACTTGCTTGGAGGGTGGACTCCCTTTCCTTCAGCTGGAAAAACCTTATAGCATATGCATTTCCACCTCTTCCCTTGATGTACAAAGTTCTACTGAAGATCAGAGAGGATCAGCCAAGGGTAATTCTGATAGCTCCAGACTGGCCGAGGCAACATTGGTACCCGCTACTGAGGAGCATGTCTCGGACACACGCATGGCCACTACCTCTATGCCCCTTACTACTAACACAGGACAACTACAAGATCCTACATCCAAACTTGAAAACACTGCAGCTAGCTGCTTGGAATATTGCATAAAACAAAATAACCCAGGTTTATCTCAGAGGGTTAAGGACATTATCCTGGAGGCACGACCCTCCACAAGGAAGACTTATTCAGCCAAGTGGAAAAGATACCTCATTTGGAGTGCAGCAAAGGGAGAAAATGTCTCATTGGCAAACATAGCACACATCCTGGAATATTTAGCAGAGCTGTTCCACAATGGCCTGTCTTACTCCTCCATTAAGATTCATGCATCAGCAATTTCAGCAGAATACAACATGGATCCTCCTGTCTTCTCTCATCCTCTACTCAGGCAGTTCTTGAGAGGAATCAAAAATGTAAAACCTCCAAGGAAACCACCTTTACCTACATGGGATCTCAACTTTGTGCTGGAAAAGTTAACACTTCCCCCTTTTGAACCAGCAGCAACAGCATAATTACAATTCTTGTCTTGGAAAACTGCTTTCCTGCTAGCAATTACTTCAGCAAGAAGGGTATCTGAGTTACAGGCATTAATGGCCGTACAACCTTTCCTTATCTTCCATCAGGACAGAGTCTCTCTGAGAACTAACCCTACCTTTATGCCAAAAGTGGTCTCCAGAGTATCATTGAACCAAGCGATTCATTTACCTACATTCTTCCCCAACCCACAGAACAGGGGGGGAGGACTGCTACATACCTTGGATGTACACAGACAATTACGCTACTATCTGGACAGAACTAAGACCAGCAGAAAAACTGACCAGCTTCTGGTAGCATATGCAACAGGAATGCAAGGAAAAGCAATTTCAAAACAGACAATCTCAAAATGGATAGGAATTTGCATTCGATTTTGCTATTCTTTTCATGGAAAGACAACTCCTGATAATATCAGACCTCATTCCACAAGAGCTACAGCCACCACTACAGCTTTCCTACGAGGAGTGGCTACTAAAGACATTTTAGAAGCTGCTACTTGGAGCTCCGTGCATACATTTGCCAAGCATTATAATCTACCCTTATACTCTAGATCCCGAGCAGGTTTTGCAACTGCTGTTTTGCAAGGGATCTTAACTACACCATCTTTATCTTAGTGCCTCCTCCCCCAGTTTGGCTATGGTATTCTACCCATGTGTTAGGACTGCAGATGCATCCTTGAAGGACATAGTACAGTTTTGTACCTACCATAAATGTATGTCCGATAGGTATGCATCTGCAGTCAGGATTACCCACCCTCCTTCCCCTCTGTGGTATTCCTAGGGTATTTACCCCTCTTTTAGCTAGCTGGGGGAATCTATTATGGTGTATTTGTTTGTATATATGTGTGTGTATATATATATATATATATATATATATATATATATATATATATATATATATATATATATATTTTTTTTTTTTTCATATTGTTTGCTCTCTACTGTTTGGAATTATTTGCATTTATCCAAATTTAGCCTTCCTAGAGCGCACCTGGCATCTGGGGCAAGAAACACTGAGGAAAATGGCGTCGGCTGATGCCTTTATACCCAACAAACAGCAGCTATGACGTTGGGTGAAGTGCGACATCAGCCGGGGCCAGACCCAGACTTTGGAATCCGGCTGACCGAAGGGCTGACTGAGGCAGGACAACCCATATGTTAGGACTGCAGATGCATACCTGTCGGACATCTACATTTATGGTAGGTACTAAACTGTACTTTTTGTCCAGATGCTTTTTGCTGGTGAATTGTACTACTTCTGTAGAAGACATGGAATGTCATCTGTTATTGGTACCTTACAGATGCATTGGGTTCTTCTGTTGCTTGGAATTTGTTCTGAATGTGGGCCAGGCTTTTCCAGGCTTTATTATACCTCTTTGCTTCCCCAGTCAGCATCAGATACAGCATCCACTAACCCCCCCCCCCAAGTGAGTGTCCCAGGGATGCTTTTAATAAAGAAATGACTGCCTGGATGATGTGGTTCATTCACGAAACTCCAATTATTTTGGGCCAAAAACATTCTTACAGCACTCTCATGGTCTCCACAAATTTAGTTCCCACTGCTTCTACATGATCTGCTGGAAAATCCCTTGAACTCAAGCCCCTCCATGATCCTGTTATTCAGTTAGGCATATACTACCCATTCACTCTCTCCAGGCAAACTGCATAGTTTCTCTTGTAACACTTGTCACACTGCCAGCCCATCTATCGGGCATTTTGTAAATTAGTTCTATTTCATTTGTGAATACTGATATGATTTATACAGAAGTGTGTGTAACGTACTGAGCTAAAATGTAACCACAGCATGCCCAATTGGAATAGAACAGGAATGTACCTGCACTATTGTGACTGTTTAGATGTATATGTTTAATGGAAACTGGAACACAGGAGGTTAACTTGAAAAACATTCAGAGAAAATAGTTGAAATTAATTTTTTTATAATTACTGGGCCATAAACAGATGATGTTATCTCTCATTTTCAGTGCAGTAGCAGACATAATGTCAAGTGCCGGAAGTTTTTTGTATTGTCTTGAAAGTAATTACTATGTTTGAGATGTAGAAGTGTGTTAGTGTTTATGACTTCCAGGATCTGCAGATGTCTAAGAAATATGTACTTTTCACAGAGAGATACTAAATTCTGTTAATTTCTGACAACGGGGGGTTTAGCTTTGGAACTGAAAGTCAAGTGACAAAAAGTGATGCCATCCAAACTAACCCAGCAGTAATATTTAAGAACTCTCTAAGAGAAAGAGAGAGACGGGGTGTTTTGTATTTTGTCTTTGACCAGGAAACGTCCAATCACCTTCTGCACTTGCCTTGCTGTAAGTAGGTTTCTAGGGTATAGTAACTCTTTTAGATTCAGATAGGAATATAGTAAAGTGTAGCTTAAATGTTTTCTTTGAGACTGTCTTGCAATGTTGTTTTAAATATTTCCTGTGATTTTCAATTTGATGTAACTGATTACTTGTTTAGCATGGTCTTGTTTTATTAATAAATGTATTCAAACCTTTTAATTGTGTCTGGTCTGTTTAAAGATATTCAAGCTCTTAGAGCACTTGCATATCTATATGGTGACACTGTACAGGCCACTCCTAAATGTCCTTGCTGTCTTGGTCAGACTACCATTTGGATTAATATTAACATTACACAGGATTGGACACCCTTTGTTAAGGTCCTTAAAGTAGCTGATAAGGAGTTCTGGTGGCAGTGGTAACTACCTTATAGCCTGGGCAGAAGGAGGCATAGCTAGTAAACCTGTGCCAGGCTTTCCCAGGAGTGTGTGTTTATATATAAATCAAATCTCAGAGTTTGTGTCTCAGCTACTTGGGCAGGGACACAAAACCCTGGGTGGGCAGAGAGAGTACTGGGCCACTTAGCTGAGATATCAACCCTGTAGCTGTGCCAGTGGGGAGTTTTATTGGCGATCTGGAGAAAGAGGGCAAAATCAGCCCCAGACTGACTGTGATCCCTGTATACTGTCAAGGGAAATCGTACTTGACTGTGTGTGTACTTGTCATCCTCCCAGTGTGTATGTCCCCCACTGTTGCCAGCGGTGAGGATTGAGGCTCCTTGATTTCTGGGCCAGTGTTGGGGTGTCACAATACTGTTCACCAGTAACATGTCCCTCTCTATCCCCTCTGAAAGTTGTTCAGATAATTTCTTACTGTCAGAAACCAATTTTCTTTTCTATTTGCTAAATGGGATGATCCAAGTTATCATGTAGTGCCCCTCTTTGTTGAATGCCAGGGGAGAAAAGCTCCACAGGAATGTAAAACATAACATAGCAATGATAAATCAGTGATGTGTTTAACAATGTTAATGTTAACAAAAGACTCACAGCAATGTAAAGAATATATATAATGTACAATTCAAGTAATATTTCCGTAATGTAGCACAAGTGTATTAACAGACAAGGCTGTGCAAAGACAAATAGTTTTACATGGTGTTGGGAGTTCAGAAAGTAGATGTTGGATTAATGGTACAAATCAGCCGATGGTTTAGTTGAGTGAAAAGTAATTTACCAGTGAGTAAATTTGGATGAAATGAAATGAAAATAGGGTAGGGTAAAAGAAGAAAGCATTTAGTGGAAGTCTGTTGGTGAGAGAGAGAGAGAGAGATCCATTTTTTCCATAGAGATTTCTATGGATTGGCTTTAAAGTTGTTACCGTTTTTCTGAACAAATCTTTAGTGGGAGAAAATTCCATAGATTGGTTATATTTACTGAGTGCAGTAAATCGCTGTAGTAGTTATTTCCCCTTGAGCTAGTTGCTACATTTTGAGTGCATGATCTCAAGGTCCTTGGCTAATTAAATTTTTGTGTACGGAATGCATTTGTGGGGCACTTGCTTTATGTAAAATGTTGTTAGAAGCTGAGTAGATTAGGTGGTTCTTTTGTTCTAGACAGTTTACCTTCTGTAGGTCCCAAGCAGTGATGAGTGTTCTGCTGTGGAGGTTTCCTGCAGCTCTTATTAGTTTTATTGGGTTTCTTGTAGTCTTTAGTGTTAGCTTTTTTGGGCACTGGTTAAGATGGTAAAGTCATATAGAAGGCTTGGAAGTAGCAGTGCTCTGCATTGATAGTGTGGATTGTTTTAAGTATAACTTAGATCTGTAAAACATTGCTATTTTTTACCCCCCCCCCCCCAACGGAATCAAGCTTTACTGGCTCTGCTACCCGCACTCAGTTAACCCATTTGTCTAAGGATAATGGGATCAGGGTTGAAGCCTTATGGGCCTTTTCTTTCCTGCTTGAGAATTCCAGTGAGCTCATCTGCTGCACAATGAGAAATGGAAGGGAGTGGGCAAGCTTGTTGGTCCTGTGGAACAACCTGTCCTCTCCCCCAAGTGTGTCATCTTCCCCTGCTGCGGCTCTTCCGAGCTCTGCTGTGTAGTACCATTCACTGAGGGGAAGCATGTCTCTGCATACCGAGTTCCATTCTGCTGACTGTGTGGCTTGTACATGGCAGTGTGTGCCCAATAAGCTCAAGCTCCATGGGGTGAAACAGCTTGTGCTTAGTTTAGTTTCCCCAGATACTTAAGTTTGTTTTAAATATACCTTGATGGGAATGGATCCCATTCCTAAATTAGGGCACAAGTAAAATTCATAAAATCAGTATTGCTTCAGTCTTGGATGTTAACCAAGAGAGCTCTTTTTTCAGCATCTGCAATGTGCCCAGAATTGCCTCCTCCTGCCTTTCATACAGGGTTGCATACACCAGTAACCTTTTTAAGTAAGACTGTAAATTGTTTATTAGTCCTGCTGCTCCTACTACTAGTGTAACTGTCTGGGTATTTTTTTCGTACATTGCTCTTGTATCTGCTTGCCAGTCATGATATTTTAAGTGTCTCTGTCTTGGTATGTTAAGACACTATAATCACTGAGTGTAGTAATTTTAATGATCAGCACTACTTTTGTTTTGGTCTATTATATCTGCTTTTCCTGCATCTGTTTTTGAACCATTGGTAATGGTTGAGCCTGTGCGATATAAACTTTGTTTATAATTGTGATTTATGTCTTCAGTGCTTCCCAGCTACTTTTATACTGTAGTGTTTGCACAATCCCCAGTGCAACAGTTTTGCTGCATTATTGTGCCTTTCAGCAAACCGACTTTAAGCCATGAGTGTATCACACCCAGCAACAAATTTTGTAACTGTTTACAGAACTAGCATTTGTCTGTTTCTCCCACTTTTCTAATGGACTTAGTGGGCTAAGTACACAATGGTTTATAGTCTTGGGTTGCCATTATTCGGCTTTCAGCTTTTAGTTTGTTTAACTCTTCTTGCATCGAATCTTGATCAACATGAGGTTGCTCCAGAAGTATTCTATACTTTCTTGCATAATACATAGTACTGCATAGTATTGTACTTGCAGACTCTAGTTTTCTTTTCTTCTCTTCTGGTCCTTTCCTTTATATTCCTTATTTATTTATTTTGCACTTAAGTAAGTTGCTATCTGATTTTTGTCTACTTCTAGTTTGATTTCCATTCCCACCTTATTCCTAAATACTTCTGCTAAATTAATCCAAGTTGACATCATGTTGTTATATTTTTCACTATGTTTGGATCTGATGAGGTCAGTATACATGTATGCAGTCCCAGAATTGTAGATCTACATACATGTTATCAATTTCAAGTAGACCCGTACCACGTCCAGTATCCATCCAGCCATCCACAACCCATTTTTGCATGTGGGGTCGGGGTGTCGCATTTTAATAGCGACAATCATCTAGAGCCATGGTTCACATCCCCAGGTGGCTAGCTTCACCTGCTGTTCTTCCATAACCACACACAGACACAGACACACACCCTATGGCCTGTTTTCAGAGCATTTAGTCCACCTACTGCATGTCTTTGAAATGTGGATGGAAACCCACGTGAACACAGGGAGGACATGTAGACTCATCACAGAAGGCACCCCAGCCAAGAATTGAACCAGATAACCTCTTGCTGTGAGGTGACAGTGCTATCCAGTGTGCCACTGTGCTGCCATCTTCGGAGTGAGGGATATGTAACCCTGGTGTGTACTTGTTTTAATATATCATTTGAAAAGCATGAAGCCTTTTTCTTGCTTTCAGTTTCGTGCTCTTGCTGGGTGTCGCCCATGTGGTGAACCAGAGTCCCAGACTTGCTTATCAGTAGTACAATGCTTCAAGGACACACATCACCTGTTATCCAGGTAACACAGCCTCAAAGCTATTCACAAGAGTAATGAATACTTATCAAATTTATAACTGCCAAAGTAGCCTTAGACATATGGGATATGTCCTGCATAGCATGTAACAGCCAGATGTTCTTCGTGTTTCACTGTTGCAGTCATCACATTTGGGTTATCTGCTTGCAGTAGCCCTCAGTCGGCCTGATTAACAAAGTCTTGGGTCCTACGTTGGTTGCTGTCCCTTCTTCCATGACGTCAGGTCGTCAGGGGTATAAAACATGCAGCTGATGTCATTACCTCAGTGTTTCTTACCGTGCCCGAAGCAGAAGCAGTTCGCAAGTGCTGGTCGGCCGACTCCTGAAATTTTCGTTTTCGAGTTTCAGAACTGAAGTCTTCAACTAAAAGCTAAGTACCCCGTTGGGGAAACTTTTTTTCTTGCTCTAAACCAATGTCAGTAAAAGTAAATAATTGCATTACTTGTGGAAAGCAAATACCTCATAAAGATTTTCATTTGTACTGTATTCCTTGCCTAGGCCCTAACCACGACGTACCTCGCTGTCGGTTTTGTGCCTTATTTAAACCACGAACTATCCGTCGTCTGTATATTTTCGCTTCTAAATATTGTGGTGCTCAGTTCAATTATCCTGATATGTCTTCAGTAAGCCATCCGACTACCGACATTCTGAAAAAACACAAAGATAAAGACAGATGTCAGAAGAAAAATTCAAACGAGTCACATCTGCCTCAGGTGATGAAAAACTTCTTTATTAGCAGCTAACCAGATTACACAGCATGTTGGCCAAGATGATCTCCTCTGGTCAACTTGTTTACTGACATCAACTTTTATACTGCAAGCAAAACAACTTTTTGTTACATTTCTGACCGTTGACAGTTGGCTATGGTAAACATGTTTATCATAAATCACCTCAAACCAACAGTTAGTACAGAATGTTCAGTTCAACAATGGTATCTCAAATTTTCCAGGACACACAGCCTGCTTCAGTAAATTTAACTCTTACTCGGCCGTGCGTCCTTATCCCAGGCTTCACTAAGCTATAACCAAATCTCTTTATTCTGAAAAGCAGAAAACAAATATTATTCAGGTTCATAAGCAATGCTGCATTTTGTTCATAGATGAGGCCCATCTTTGATAGGCATATCCCAACAAATAACATGTTCACTTTGCAAGAAGAGGAAAAAGACAAATAACAGTATGTTTTTAAAACTTTTTCTCTTATAACATTTCCCCCCTGAAAACACTTTTTATTTGTCTTTTTATTTCAGCACTATATGGTAAAAACTAAGTTTTTCTTTGCATACATTACTTCATTGGCAAGACAAACTTTTAAACTTCAAAAACATTTGCAAAAAGTCAAATTTCAATGTATTCACTTTCACCAGTCTGTTGCAATTGCTGATATATCGTCTTCGTAACAGCAGTATCAACCAGTCTTTGTAGAAGACCTCTGATACAGGGTATAAAACAACAACCACGTACCACCACGATAGCCACAGCGACTCCAACGGACACCAGGAAACTGCTGATGAGATGACTCCATTTTCCAAACCACGCTTGTAGAAAGTCTGTAAAGGGATTACTTACCCCAGAGTTCTCTGCCAATTCTTCGGATAACATTTCCAAACCTTTTAAAGCTCGAGTGATACTTCCATCAGGCGCAGTGTTGTTTGGAATGTACGTACAACAGAAAGTCCCAAACATCCTGCAAACTCCTCCTTCTTTGGCCAGGAGCATATCCAACGCAATTCGATTCTGCCATGCCACCTGTGAAGTGGCCTCCAGTTGTTCAGCAATTCCTTTCAGTGCATCTTTGGTATAGTTCACAAAACGCTGCTGGTTATAGTAAATGTAGTTGATCCAGTCCACATTCTTATTAGGTTGAATCCAGACAAAGATGGATGTGAAACCAGCTGCTATTTGGTTTATTGCTTTGTATTCATCAGGTACGCCTCTTGGTATGCCAATGCTATCGATATAGACATCGTTATCAAAGGATTGCTTCAGTGCCTCTCTTTTTCTCCTACTCAACCACTTCTGCTTTATTTCAGGTTCTCTTACAAAATTGCTTGCTGGAACTGGAAAAATGTAGAATGGCAGAATTAACTTTACAAGTGCAAAAGTTCCCTTCCAGGGAATCGTAAGCCTTGATCTGAGTTTGTTGTCTCCACATAACCACCATACGTCTGCTAAACTATGAGTTTGGTTCTCCAGAAATGGATTTTCATTGCCATTCACAGTAACATTGCAATAGTTCTGTCCCATATTGCCATAATTCTTCCCTGTGCCATCTCTGGAAATGCACATATACGAACCTGGATAGGAAATCGCTGCAGGCGGTTTCTCAACTTTGCTTATGACTGGAAAACGCTGAGTTTCATTTTTGCATTTATCTTCAGTTTTGTTGAAGAATAATTTTAACAGACACGTTGGGTTACCTTCATCTCGCATCAATGGGACTGTCGCTAGTTGCTGTTTACCTTCAGCACAAGAAACACAGTTCTCACGATGTGCCTCTCGGGTACTATATCTAACCCAAGATAACCATTCATTATGGTGTATGAATCCCGTCTCGAGTAACAATTGTTCTTCTGTGAAGGCAAAATCTGCTTTACTTGTAGCATTTTTAAGGCTTTGTACTTTAAGTTGGAGGGTCCCCAAAGGATCAGTTCCAATTGGAAGAGACACTCCGATTCCATAAACTCCTGAATCACTTTCTTGTGGTGACACAATGGTTATAGTAATTACTTCGGTACCTTGGAAATGCACAATTTTTATTCTTTGTTGCCTGCTTTTATCTTTCTCTGGTGTCACTGCACCAATTGTTTCCCATCCATTTACATCTGTTGACCACCAAACATTTGACCAGGACGTACAGTCTCTATTGCACAAGTATTTTGCACAAGTCAAGAAATTATCATTGTTCCATTTAGAACAGTCCAAAATTCCTTCACAAAGTTTCACCTTAAACACAGTAGTAACACCCGTTTGCGCTTGCAGCACCACCATTCCTTTTTCTCTTGCAACTGTTCCTTCTCGCATGGACACATTTACTTTCGCCACCAAAATCATCATCATGTAACAGTTCAAGTACCAGTTGAACGTGGCCATCCTCCCTAAGGACTACCTCGCGCCGTAGGTTTCTTCACTGGGTTTGAGATGAACTAATCCCTATTGGGCTAATCCCCCATTGTAGCCAGACTTTGCGCTCAAGAGTTCCGGTGGAGTTTGACCAATATCAATGGCAGAAGGAAAAGTCTTGAGTTTTTTACAGTGGGTGATATGAATCCACGAAGTCCTCTCAGCGATCTTTACAGCTGTAGGTGTCGAGATAAGTACTTGGTATGGGCCTTCCCACCTGGGGGATGACCAGTTCTTTCTCTTCACAATTCGAATCCACACCCAGTCCCCAGGTGCCACACTTAACAAGGTTTCATTTCTGGAATCTGCAAAGGAGTCATTGGTTACAAGAGACTTGACATTTAGCAGCTTCTTCATATAATCCGCTAGATCCTCACCCCCTCACGTTCCGCTGGCAACAGTCCTTGCCACTGCGGGACGTAATATGGTCTCCCAAACAAAAGTTCAAATGGTGTAAGTCCTTTGTAGGAAGCTGAGATTCGCATATACAGGAGTGCCAAAGGAAGGCACGCAGTCCATGATCTATATGATGTCCTTCATGGATGCATCTGCAGTCATAAAGTACAGTTTTGTACCTACCATAAATGTAGATGTCCGAACTGGAACCGTGGACCGCGAGTGTCGGTCTTTTTCTTTGCGTTTTTTAACAATTTGGGAAGTCGGAGGATCCGACGGCATAATGTACGCAAAATCAGAACCGAAAAACTGTTCAGCAAACTCCGACCGACGCCTAAGCGTTCGTCGGTTGAATGAAGCACAGGCCGAACAGGCTGCTACGTCGTGGTCTGGGCCTAAACAAGGCAAACAGTAAGAGTGGAAATCTTTATGAGGTATTTGTTTCCCACAAGTTAAACAGTTATTGACTTTTTCTGACATCGGCTGAGGCAAGAAAGAGTCCCCAACGGGGTACTTAGCTTTTAGAAATCTTCGAAGTAGTATTCGGTAGTAGTAATCTCTGGATCCGACCGACCGGCACTTGCGAACAGCTTCTGCTTCGGGCGCCACGCGGCAAGAAAGACTGAAGAAAATGGCGTCGGCTGATGCCTTTATACCCGAAGACCAGCAGAGATGACGTCGGGTGAAGTGTGACATCAGCCGAAGCCGGACCCGGACTTTGGAATCCGGCCGACTGAAGGGCTGCCTGACGACAGACCACGACGTAGCAGCCTGTTCGGCCTGTGCTTCATTCA
The DNA here is from genome assembly GCF_019279795.1 of Protopterus annectens. Classification (NCBI taxonomy): domain Eukaryota; kingdom Metazoa; phylum Chordata; order Ceratodontiformes; family Protopteridae; genus Protopterus; species Protopterus annectens. Next base: position 441,379,745 of record NC_056728.1, on the reverse strand, counting down.
ACCGACGAACGCTTAGGCGTCGGTCGGAGTTTGCTGAACAGTTTTTCGGCTCAGATTTTGCGTACATTATGCCGTCGGATCCTCCGACTACCCAAATTGTTAAAAAACGCAAAGAAAAGACCGACACTCGCGGTCCGCGGTTTTGGCCGAAACCATGGTTAAGCAAACCGCGAGTGTCTCGGTTTCGGCTGAAACCGAGAAAACTGATCAAAGTACAGCTGAATCAATGACTTCTACTGAGGTTCCTACTACCTTACTTGAATCGGCCTCAGAAATTTTACCTACAACAGTGGTTACTAGTGACTTATCAGACACCATCCCTTTGGATGTCTCTACCCCAGCACGTGGTGCTGCTAGGCCTCCTGCAGCCATGTCTATTAAGGCCTTTGCCAGGGCTAAAGCAGCCAAATCTACTAAAACAGTGCCTGTTAAACCCCCCTCAACCAAGCCCTCTTCTAGTTCACAAATGCTTACTCTGGCAGAAGATTTAATATCCTTAATTAGGGGATCTCAATCTCACCCAGACAGGGCCTCTCAGCCCCCAGAAAAGAGACCTAGGGCAGAGCCCCCCGAGCCTGTGTCCTCTGATGATTCTGCGGATGACTCAGATATTGCAGACCAGCCAGAGGCTCCTTTCTCCAATTACGAAGACTCAGATGCTGAAGAATCCATTCCAGCTGCTTCTCCACCAGAAGAATTCTCCTTTGGGGAAACTTTACATGCCATGCGAGAACAATTCCAATGGCAGGAACAGGATTTCTCAGATTCCAGAAAAAGACTTAGGACTTTTCTGCACCTTCCACAACACAGGCCCTTAGCTATACCTCCTGTCCTCCCTGTTGTGGACGATGCATTTAATGATGTCTGCACAGCACCAGATTCTTTACCTCCAGCCCCTGCCAAACCAGATAGATTTTACAGGGTACCAGATACTCATCATCACCTATACAAGGCCCCACTTGCAGACCCCGAAACTATATCCCAGGGGCCAAAGGCAGTAGCCTCGACCACAGCAAAAAACCCTATTCCTTCTCAAAGGGAAGCCAGGTCTTTAGATAGATGGGGCAAAAAAGTTTACACCTCAGCTACTCTTTCAGCTAGAGCATTAAACTGTCAGTTTCACATGATACAATACCAAGAGTTTATGCTTGATCAGTTAACTAAAAAGCTGTCCTCTGATGACTCTATAGATAAGAAATATTTATTAGAAATGGTAAATAAACATACAACAGGTTAGTAACCATTCCTTAAAATGTGGCTATGATGCACTGGAGGCTTCATTTAGATCAGCCATGACTGGCACAGTGATAAGAAGACATGCATGGCTGAAGGAACAGGTCTTACCGGATCATGTTAAAGCTAAGTTATTAGATGCTCCTATGGATAAGGCCAGTTTGTTTGGTACACCTGCCCAGCAGGTAATGAAGAAAATGGAAGAAAAGGCCAAATCTGTACAAACAGTTAAAGATTTCTTGCAGGTTCAGCCCCAAGGTTTAGCAGGAACTGGCCTGCCAAAATTGGTCCTTTCCTGACTCCACAAGATCCCAAAGGGGCAGGAATAGACATTCCAGAGGCAGAAATCAATCCAGAAGGGGTGCCTACAGAGGACGACAGTGGCAAGGTAATACCAGAGGCACAGACACAGCCACTACCACTACAACAGCACAAGCACAATGACTTGATTCTTACTCCGCCTACCAGGGAGCAAATAGCAGCACCATTAGGCGGAAAATTAACCTTATTTTCAAAGAACTGGCACTATATCACAAAAGACAAGTGGATTTTGCAAACCATAGACCAAGGTACCGGTTCCACTTCCACACTTTACCAGTCAAAAGAGGAATGCCAAACCTGCCTCCAAATCAAAAAACAGAAGCTCTACAGCAGATAATGCAATTAATAAAGATGAGAGCTGTGGAAAGAGTGCCAAAAACAGAACAAGGCAAAGGATTCTACTCGAGACTATTCCTAGTTCCAAGAAAGGAAAAAAGTTGGAGACCTATTCTCGACCTGTCCACCTTAAATACATACATCATTGTCACAAAATTCAAAATGCTGACCCTACAGCAACTTCTTCCCATGCTGGGCAAGGAGTGTTGGCTGGTAACTCTAGATCTCAAGGAGGCATACCTGCACGTCCCCATTCAACCAATTTGCAGAAGATACCTCAGATTTCTTGCAGGATCAGAGCACTATCAATTCTCAGCATTGCCCTTTGGCTTATCTACTGCCCAGAGTATTCACAAAATGCCTGGCATCAGTAATCGCCCACTGCAGACTACAGGGAATCCAAATTTACCCATACCTGGACGACTGCCTGCTACAAGGGACAACAAAAGCAAGCTGACAACAGATTTACAAAGGGTCATTTACTTGCTACAAGCACTGGGATACACAGTCAATTTACAAAAGTCAAGGCTGATACCATCCCAAACAAGGACATTCTTGGGCGCGGAATTGGACACAGTAAAACAAATGGCATTCCTAACTGCAGAAAAACAAAAAGAACTTCCTCTTTACTTCTTGGCACTAACAAGACAGAACAAGCTAACAGCAAGAAAAGTTCTGCAGGCCTTGGGCTTCATGGCATCATGCATAATCTTGGTTCCACATGCCAGACTACATATGAGAAAACTACAGTGGTACCTAAAGAATTTATGGTCCCAACACAGGCACAGCCTAGAAGCAGAAATTCCACTAATCCCATGCCTAAAACAGGAGTTCCTATGGTGGGCTCAAGCATGCCAGTCAAACCCAGGCCTACCCTTTCACAACTATCAAGCAAGCCAAACCATCACAACAGACGCCTCAGACCTAGGATGGGGGGCTCACATGCTGGACAAATGCGTACAAGGATTGTGGACGCAGGACCAGCTTCACCTGCACATCAACCTAAAAGAAATGCTGGCAGTAAAACTGGCAATCCAGAAATTCAGACCATTTCTCAAAGAAGGCCACTTGATGATAAGGACAGACAACACCACAGTCATGTGGTACATCAACAAACAGGGAGGCACTCATTCATACCCCCTATGCAGAATGACTTTGGACCTTTGGAACCTGGCACTCAGCTACAACATCCAGTTACAGGCAATATTTGTACCGGGAAAGGAGAATACTCTAGCAGACATGTTAAGCAGAACCACCTCGGATGCTCACGAATGGATGCTACACCGGACATCTTCAAGACCATCTCAAAGAAATGGGGAACGCATACAGATAGATCTATTCGCTTCCCCTCAATCACCAGCTCAAAAAATTCTGCACAAGGACTTTCCACCCACTTGCATGGAAAGTGGATTCGCTCTCCTTCAGCTGGAAAGATCTGACAGCATATGCATTCCCACCTCTTCCCTTGATACACAAGGTGTTACTAAAAATCAAGGAGGAACGTCCAAGGATAATCCTGATAGCTCCAAACTGGCCCAGACAACACTGGTACCCATTGCTGAGGAGCATGTCTCGGGACAAAATGTGGTCAATACCCCTGATGCCTTTGATGTTAACTCAGAACAACTACAGCATCATGCATCCAAACCTAAAAACTTTGCAACTGACGGCATGGAACATCACATAGCAGCAACTAATCCAGAACTTTCCCAAAGGGTTAAAGACATTATCCTTGAAGCCCGCAGACCTTCAACAAGAAGGAACTATGCAGGAAAATGGAAAAGGTTTGTCATTTGGAGTGCTGAAAGAGGAAAAGATGTGTCGAATATAGATATTGCTAACATTCTGGAGTATTTGGCAGAGCTTCTACATACAGGCCTGTCCTATTCCTCCATCAAGATACACGCATCAGCTATTTCAGCAGAATACAGCTTTGATCCACCTGTCTTTTCACATCCTTTACTCAGGCAGTTCCTCAGAGGGATCAAGAATGTAAAACCTCCTAGGAAACCACCATTGCCAGCTTGGGATTTGAACTTTGTGCTAGAAAAGTTGACACTCGCACCTTTTGAACCAGCAGCAACAGCAGACCTACAGCATCTATCGTGGAAAACTGCTTTCCTACTGGCAATAACCTTAGCAAGGATGGTTTCTGAACTTCAGGCCCTAATGGCAGTGCAACCCTTCCTAATCTTCCACCAAGATAGAGTGTCCATGAGGACTAATCCTACATTTATGCCTAAGGTGGTATCCAGAGTGTCTTTAAACCAGGCAATCCACCTACCTACCTACCTTCTTCCCCAACCCACAAAACAGAGGGGAAAGACTGCTGCATACCTTGGATGTACATAGACAGCTACGCTACTACCTGGACAGAACAAAAAGTAACAGAAAAACTGACCTGCTTTTTGTAGCCTATGCAACAGGAAGGGAAGGAAAAGCTATTTCCAAACAGACAATCTCCAAATGGATAGGAAATTGCATACGATTTTGTTACTCCTTTCATGGAAAACCAATTCCACAGAACATAAGGCCTCATTCCACAAGGGCAACAGCCACTACCACAGCCTTCTTACGAGGAGTGGCAACCAAGGACATCATTGAGGCGGCTACTTGGACCTCCGTGCATACATTTGCCAAGCATTATAATTTACCTCTGTATTCCAGATCCCGAGCAGGGTTTGCCACTGCTGTACTGCAAGGGATCCTAACCACACCATAATCTATTCTTCCTCCTCCCCTAGTTGGCTATGGTATTCTACCCAGTTGTTATGACTGCAGATGCATCCATGAAGGACATAGTACTGTTTTGTACCTACCATAAATGTAGATGTCCGAACTGGATAGCATCTGCAGTCAGGATTACCCTCCCTCCTTCCCCTCTGTGGTACTCCTAGGGTATTTACCCTCCTAATAGCTAGCTGGTGGGGGGAGTCTCTTATGGTGTATTTGTTTGTATATATGTACATACATGCTTATTTTTTGTGTTTGCCTTCTATCTTTTTGGAAACATTGGCATTTATCCAAAATTTAGCCTTCCAAGAGGGCAACTGGCATCTGGGGCAAGAAACACTGAGGAAAATGGCATCGGCTGATGCCTTTATACCCGAAGACCAGCAGAGATGACGTCGGGTGAAGAGCGACATCAGCCGAAGCCGGACCCGGACTTTGGAATCCGGCCGACCGAAGGGCTGCCTGACAGGACAACCCAGTTGTTATGACTGCAGATGCTATCCAGTTCGGACATCTACATTTATGGTAGGTACAAAACTGTACTTTTCTGCCATCAGTTTGCGGAAATTACTCTTGTGTCTTTCCACCAGTCCAGCTGACTGGGGATGGTAAGCACAATGATACTTGAGATTAATTTGAAACACTTGACCCAACTTCTGAACAATCTGGTTAACAAAATGAGAGCCATTATCACTGTAAATGCGTCTTGGTAAACCAAATTGGGGAATTATTTCTGTAGTCAAAAGTTTTGCTACTGTTTGTGCATTCGGGTGCTTTACTGGAAAAGCTTCCACCCATTTAGAAAAAGCATCAATAATGACTAAACAGAACCTTTTTCCCTCTGAGGGTGTCATTTCAATAAAGTCCATACAGAGTGTGTGGAATGGATATGGAGGGGTGGGGAATGCCTGCTGAGACTTTTTAACTCCCCCCTGAGCATGATGCTTTGCACATAATAAACAAGATAAACAGAATTGCTTTGCATAAGTTGAAAACCCCTTACACCAAAACACCTTAGACACTATTTGAATCATCGTCTGTACTCCTACATGGGCAGGTCCATGGCTAACCAATGCCGCATACCTTAAAAGGTTTGAGGGTAATACCATTTTGCCATCTGATGCCCTATACAGCCCATCCTGTTGAGTGATACCATATTTTACCCAACAACATTTTTCCTTCTGTGTTAATGTTTGCATTACTTTTAGTGTCTCTAAGTCTAAGAGGTGTCCGGGCTCTAAATCATTGTCATGCAAAAGCAAATCATTTTCTTGAGCTGCCTTTTTTGCAGCCATATCAGCAAGTGCATTTCCCCTGGAGACAGGATCTTTTCTGTTGGTATGTGCGGAACATTTACATATCGCTATCTGAAGTGGTAGTTGCACTGCATCTAACAACTGTAAAATTAAATCTCTGTGATTTATTGGTTTGCCTGTCACAGTAACCATTCCCCTATTCTTCCATTGTTGAGCGAAAACATGTACAGTGGAGAAAGCATATTGACTATCTGTATAAATTGTCACTTTTTTACCCTCTCCTAAGGTACAAGCTCGAGTCAAAGCCACCAACTCAGCTGCTTGTGCAGAATAAATGTTTGACAATCCCTTTGCCTCCAAAACTTCAGTTTCTGTGGTGACAGCATACCCTACTAGTGTTTTTCCTATAGTGTCTTTCTTTGCTGATCCGTCTACAAACAAAACGAGATCAGAATTTACCAACGGAATATCCGTTAAATCTGGTCGGGGAAGCACTTTGTCATGAATGCTCTCTAAACAAATGTGTGGAGTACCTTCTTCTGGAGTCGGCAAAAGTGTCGCCGGATTAAGAGTAGGACATCTTTCTATGTTCATATGAGGCTGTGTCAGCAGCACTGTCATACATGACAAATGTCGACTAGGAGATAAAAAGGTTATCTTATCTTGCAAAAGTATAGTAGCTACTGAATGTGGAACCCACAATTGTAGTGGGTGAAACAAAACTAATGATGCTGAGGCTTGTACTGCCATGGCGGCTGCCACTACAGCTTGAACACAATGCGGCAATGCCCTTGCAACAGGATCTAATCTGGAGGAGTAGAAAGCTATCTGTCTCTGTTTATCCCCATGTACTTGTACCAGAACCAAAGTCATATATCCTCCCTTAAAATCAATCATTTGTACAAACGGCTTAAAATAGTTTGGAAAACCCAAAACAGAGGATCCTGCTATCAATTGCTTAATTCTATTAAATGCCTCATTTTCCTTATTTGTCCACTGTATATTATTCTTAGCTGCCATGGGAGTGTCCTAGATTAGTGCGGTCAATGGCCCTACTTCCTCAGCATAGTTAAGGATCCAACTTCTACAAAAATTAGTCACACCTAAAAAGGACATCATCTCCCGCTTAGTCGTAGGCATAGGTGCCTCAAGAATTGCTTGTTTTCTTTTGTTCTCCAATTGTCTACCTGCCTGCGAAATTAAATAACCCAAGTACTTTATCTGTGCTTTCCACAATTGTAACTTTTCTTTATTTACCTTATGTCCTTGCTCAGCTAAAAAACTAAGAAGGGCAAGGGTATCCTTTCTACAACTTTCCTGCGTGGGTGAGGCCAACAAAATATCATCTACATACAACAGAACCTGGCTTCCCTGTGGGGGAACAAACTGAGCTAAATTCGCAGCCATTTCTTGTGCAAATATTGTCAGACACTCACAATAACCCTGTGGCAATCTGTGTAGGTGTATCTCTTACCTTGATAAGTGAATGCAAAGCAAAATCTACTCTCCTTATGTAGTGGTATGGAGAAAAAAGCATTGCTTATATCTATGACAGAAAAATATCTGTGCTGAGGTAGTAAATCATTAAGTAATGTATAGGGGTCAGGGACCACCGGTGCTCTTGGGATCACAGCCGAATTAACTGCTTGTAAATCCTGAACCAACCTCCATGACCCATCCACTTTCTTTACAGGAAACAACGGAGTATTGCAGGGCGAATCTGGGCATTCAACAAGAATTCCTACCTGTTTTAGCTGCTCAATAACTGGCTCAATTGCTTCCTCCGCTTGTTTACTTAGCGGGTATTGGTGCTTATGAGGTCTAAAACCTGACTTTGGAGTTGTACAAACTTCACCTGCTGTTTTCATCAGTCCTACATCCCCTTTACCTTTTGTCCATAAATCTACAGGTAAGGCACTTAACGCACTCTTGAGTTAGGAGGATTTGTCATGCCATTTTTGTTTTGTCATCCCTGAGGTGCACGCTTGGTTGTGCTCAAGTCACCCAATTTAATCTTTGTACCTGGATCTGTTGATCCTTCAACTGACTTTCGGACATTGTGTCCCAATTTGTTACCTTTTTCGCTAAATCTACCCAATGTGTCCCCACCGCTTTAGTAATTGAAATATGTGGGCTATAACCTGAGCGATATAAAGAACTCATCTCCTTGGTCAAAGTACAGGTCACTACTGTATTACCTTGCGTATCCCAAAACATATCATTCAAAATTATCCTTGCACGTTTGTGCTTAAAGAATTCTTTTTCAAGTTCTTTATCCGGACCAGGGGCCTTTCTGTAGAACATTGTACAATGTAAGTGCGCCGCAACGTGCGGTGACCCGCTCCTAGATTTACTTAAAGCTAGGTTGATCAAATCTGTATCAACCCTCCCCGACCCGTTTGAAATGAAGTCCTGGCTATACCAGTAAAACAAGTTTTGTACTCCTTGTACCACCAAGCCATCCGCTAACCTTTTCGCCTCAATGCCTTTAGGTGTAGGAATTGCCGCTATTCCAAACAAATGCATCAAATCTCTTCCCAGCAAATTAACTGGACAAACTTTTGATATAATTACCCTACACCTAACAGTTTGGTTTGTTTGCGGATCTGTGAACAATAGAGAATGAGACAGTGGTTCCTTATAGATTTTCCCGTTTGCCGCTTTCACAAAGACAAACTTGTCTGTTTCGCAGTTCGGAGGCAGAACTGCTGGACCCAAAAGTGTACGCGATGCACCTGAATCACATAAAAACTCCACTTTCTGTCCCTCAACCAAAAACTCTACCATGGTTTTTTGATCTAGATGCATAGCAATGCCCAAATTTGCCAGGTTTATGACTTCACAGTCACAATCCCGCCCTTCCTTCTGAGTGTTCTGACATTCATCGCAGAGAGTGTCTACCTCATCATCATCACAATCATTCTCACTTTCTTCTTCTCTACAATAATCACAATAATGAATTTGGCGCCTTCCTTTACTATCATATAGTCATGCGGAGCCCTTGTTCGTAAGCTGTGGGGGATGTTGCCACTCTTCACAGTTGACAGCGAAGTGCCCACGTCTACCGCACTTAAAACATTCTCCACGTTTTAACCTCCCTTCATATTCCTCTGAATGTCCACCCGGTTTATTTAACATGTCCCATTTCGGGCCCCCACGTTTTTTTTACGCCACCACGGCGCCCTTGCCCCCTTTGGTCCTGTACCAAGAATATACCACTATCATCCCCTACTGCTAACACTTGTACTTTCTTTTTTAAATTGAAATGTCGCTCAGCATGCCGTGCATATTCAAACAAAGGTTGCAGTCTACATGTTCTATGATCTACCATATGCTTAGTTATAAAACTACTTATCGGAGCCCTACAACCCTTAAGAAAAGCGTTTTTCAATTGCTGTTCATACGGACTATCATTGGTCTGATCCTGCGGAATCATCATTCCACAATGGTTATTGAACACTTCTGTCAATCTTACAATATAGTGATCTACAGATTCATCATCATTTTGGATGCACTGATTTACTGTCCAATCTGCTGTTGGACGCCACTTATCAGAAATTCTCTAACAGATCAGTGACTCGCGTGTCTAACACCCCAGAATTATGCTTTAATGTAGTGCCGCCATCTGCCTTACATGTCCAAGTACCACAAACTAAGAGCCAATCTGGACCCAGGATTTGCTGCACTACTTGTTCTACTTCTAAGCCATTTAGATGATAACTTAAAAGCATGCCAACTATGTCCTCGGAAAACTTTTGAAAATTAACCTTGGGATGAGGAATACCATCTGTAGCTTGTTTTTATATCCTCTCTAGCCCAGGGACGATAAACTAAAATAGTTGGCTCTTGTCCAACATCCCCTGCTTGTGGGTTTGCAACTTGTATTAAGGGAAGAGCTTCTGAGTAGTCAGAAAGTTTAATGGCCCAACGTCCTTGCCCTGCTGGTCCTGATCTTAACTGCATAGGTTGGTCTACCTGTTGCAAAGCAACCTTGGGTACTACGGGAATTTGCGGGTAAATTGGAGGGGTCACAACACTTCCTTGAGCAGCCAATAACCCACCCTGCTGTACAGATCTCACATCTTCAGACTGATATTGAGGAGGTTTCGCCGGTACAGCAGCAGCAATTTCCCCATACGGTGGGGCAGTTGTCTGCCTTTGTACCGCACAAACTGTATGCTCATCCTCCTTATCTAAAAATAAAGCTACTTTTCCACTTGGCACCAGTGATCCCTTTTGATTTATTTTTTCTTTTTCCTGGCACTGTTTTTCTTTTGTAGCTCGTCTATTTGCTTCTTCTAACCATCTTTGTGCTTGGGGAAATCCCAATTGTCTTTGCTTTTTAGTTCTAGTTCCTGCATCTCTTTTCAAATCTCTAACCAATTTTGCACAGGCATTCTTATTCAGGGTACCATCAAAATCAAATTTCAACTTCCACTTTTTCAAAAATTTAACATTATTTTTGTTTAAACCTTTCATATACTTAGCATCAACATTTAAACACATCACTCTCACACTTGCAGCAACTCGAACCCGTGTTTCCCCTAGATTTCTTATTTTAGGACTGTATCAAAGTTATTTTACAGGGCTTAAAATGGGGCTATCTTAATGGGTGATCCTAACAAAATAATCTTAACAAGTAATCCTACCCACCCTTAACTAAAAATAAAACCCTTGTTGACAAGGTTAAATTAAATTAAAAGAAAATTTAGTTTTCATCCTACCTGAACCAGATGAGACTCAGTTTCCCCTTTTCGTTCAGAAACCGTCCTTCAGATAGGGATCAGAGGGCAGCCGGCCTCCTCTCAACGACAAATCAGTCGGAGGGCTTTCAGTCGAGGGAATCTTAAGATGAGAAACCCTCACCTGTACAGGTTTTTCGGTCTCTGTCGGTCTGATCCGTATCTTCATAGAGGTTTCCGGTCCGAAGGACCAAAATGTCAGAAGAAAAATTCAAACGAGTCACATCTGCCTCTGGTGATGATAACCTTCTTTATTAGCAGCTAACCAGATTACACAGCATGTTGGCCAAGATGATCTCCTCTGGTCAACTTGTTTACTGACATCAACTTTTATACTGCAAGCAAAACAACTTTTTGTTACATTTCTGAACGTTGACAGTTGGCTATGGAAAACACCTGTGGTAAACATGTTTATCATAAATCACCTCAAACCAACAGTTAGTACAGAATGTTCATTTCAACAATGGTAGCTCAAATTTTCCAGGAGACACAGCCTGCTTCAGCAAATTAACTCTTAATTGGCTGTGCATCCTTATCCCAGGCTTCACTAAGCTATAACCAAATCTCTTTATTCTGAAAAGCAGAAAACAAATATTATTCAGGTTCATAAGCAATACTGCATTTTGTTCATAGATGAGGCCCATCTTTGATAGGCATATCCCAACAAATAACATGTTCACTTTGCAAGAAGAGGAAAAAGACAAATAACAGTATGTTTTTAAAACTTTTTCTCTAAACAACAGACAAGCCGCCTAGGTCCAAAGCCGTCAACGCCGCTTCTTCTCAGCCAGTCTCCAGTTCGCCGGTACTTGGGCGCTTTCACAGCCCTTGATATCCACTACTTCTGATTCGCAGGCCTCTACTGAGACCCATTCGGCATCCAGTATGCCGCGAGATGCTTCAGCTGTGGAACCTGCGGCTGTCTCTACCTTGGATGGGTCTGGAGCCGCCCCCAGAGGATTTCTCTTTTAGTGAAACCTTGCCTACTCTCAGCGAGCATTTTTGTTGGGAAAGTAAAGATTTCTCTGATTTTAAGAAGAGGCTTAGGGATTTCTTACTCCTGCCCCAGCACAGGCCTTTAGCCATACCTCCTGTACTAGACATTGTTGATGATGCCTTTTCGGAATCTAGCTTGGCCCCTGACTCTCTACCTCCTGCTCCCAGGAAACCTGATAGATATTACAGGGTCCCTGACTCTCACAAGTTCTTTTTTAAAACTCCTACTGTGGATCCTGAGACCATTTCACAGGGACCTAAGGGCATAAAAGCTACTACTGCCAAAAATCCTACCCCCTCCGATAGAGACTCCAGGGAGCTGGATAGATGGGGTAAGAAGGTATACACTTCTGCAACTTTGGTCGTTGGGACCTTAAACTGCCATTTTCATATGTTAAAGTATCAGCAGCATATTATTGGATTGCTTAAACAGAAAATTATGTTGATTCCTGATTGTGCTGAAAATAAGGATTTACTGCATTCAGCTAAACACGTTGGAAAACATACTTTGCAATGAGGTTTTGATTCATTAGAAGCATCTTGCAGGGCTCCTGTATCTGAGTTTGTACTTGGAAGGCATGCTTGGCTTAAGGAGCAATCCTTGCCAGATCATGTAAAAGCAAAATTACTAGATGCTCCCTTAAACCAGCACCGCCTGTTTGGCAACATAGCAGAAGTTGTTCTTAAAAAAGATAGAGGAAAAAGCTAAATCTATGCAAACTGTTAAAGATTTTTTACAAGTACAACCTCCAAGGTTTAGTAGGCATTGGCCTTCCAAGAATTGGTCCTTTCCTGCCTCTTCCAGATCTTCTCCGTGCAAACTCAGACCCAGCAGAGCTCCCAGGCTTCAGTCCCAGGGTACGCACAAGACTAAGCAGTGGGGGGCCTCCACTTCCAAATCTGGGAGTAATAAAACTCCCCCCTATGGCAAACTGTCTCAATGACGACTTTTTAAAACTTCCAAGCACTTCTCAACTGACTGCCCCTTTGGGGGGAAAGATTGCTCTTCATGCAAAGAACTGGGAACTCATTACCCAGGACAAATGGGGTTTAAATATAGTGTCCCAGGGATGCAGATTTTGCTTCCACACGTTACCAATACCAAGCAGGTGGCCATATCTACCCCATAATCAGTGGGCGGAGGCCCAAAAGCAAGTGCTTTCTCTCTTAAGCATGGGGGCTATTCAGTTGGTACCAGAAGAGGAAAAGGGACAAGGTTTCTACTCAAGACTTTTCCTGCTACCCAGAAAAGGCAATTCATGGCGTCCTGTCCTGGACCTGTTGACTCTAAACACCTTTTTGGTGATTCCAAAATTCAAGATGCTGACTCTTCACCAGTTGCTCCCCATGTTAGGCAAGGACGCCTGGTTGGCAACACTAGATTTAAAGGAAGCATACCTGCACATCCAATCAGGGAATCTTGCAGAAGATACCTACGCTTCAAAGCAGGCTACACACACCATCAGTTCTCTGCACTGCCCTTTGGCTTTTCTACTGCACCCAGGGTATTCACAAAGTGCCTAGCTCCAGTCATTGCATTTTGCAGGCAAAGAAATATTCAAATATACCCATACCTGGACAATTGTCTAATTCAGGCAGAAAGCCAGGGCATACTTTTGAATCATCTGGCATTTGTACAAAAGGTCTGGGGTACACCATAAACAAAAAGAAATCACACCTGGTACCCTGTCGACAAATCTTATTCTTGGGAGCAAGCTTGAATACAACTTCCCAGATGGCGTTTTTCACGCCAGAGAAACAAATTAATTTGACAACCTACTTCAGACAAGTGGCCACAAAACCCCTGCTGTCTGCAAGGCAAATACTACAAGCCTTGGGGTTCATGGCCTCCTGCATTCTTCTAATTCCATATGCAAGACTGCATATGACGAAACTACAGTGGTATCTAAAAAGCTTATGGTGTCAACATTCTCAGGATCTAGAAGCAATGATTCCTATCATACCTTGCCTATGCCTAGAGTTCCTTTATTGGGCAGAGGCCTGCCACCAAAATCAAGGGACTACCATTCACACCATCCCCTGCCACCCAAACCCTAACAACAGAAGCATCAGACTATGCATGGGGGCTCACCTGGCAGGGAAGTGCATTCAGGGCAAATGGAACCCAAGTCAAATGCACCTGCATAGCAATCAAAAAGAAATGTTAGCTGTACAGAATGCTCTGACAGCCTTCAAGGACCATATTCTTCCAGGACAATTAATGGTAAAGACGGACAAGACCACTGTTATGTGGTACATAAACAAGCAGGCTGGTATGCATTCTTACCCCCTATGCAGACTAGCCATGGCATTGTGGAACTCATCCCTGAGCTACCAAGTGCATCTACAAGCTCAATTCCTGCCAGGAAAACTAAATACACTGACAGATGAACGAAGCAGAAACTTAATGGACCCACATGAGCGGAAACTGAAACCAAGGATTTTCAGCATGTTGACAAGCAAATGGGGGAGCCCAGATATAGACCTGTTTGCCTCCCCCCAGAACTATCAATTGGACAAATTTTGCACAAGGACTCCCCACAAACAAGCGTGGGAAGTGGATGCTCTATCCTTCAGCTGGAAAAACCTATCAGTTTATGCCTTTCCTCCTCTGCTCTCCAAAGTACTACAAAAGATCAAACAGGACAAACTAAGGACGATTTTGATTGCACCAGACTGGCCATGCCAACAGTGGTACCCCCTCTGGCGCAGTGTGTCACTGTTGGCCCCATGGCACCTGCCTCAGACTCCTACCCTATTGTCTCAGCAGGACAACCATATTTTACACCCTCAGCTTCAAACACTGAACCTAGCAGCCTGGCTAATTACCTAATCTTTTTTTTACCATCTCTCAGTAAACCAGTGATGGATATCATTTTAGACGCAAAGAGGCCTAGTACTAGAAAATCTTATGCTGAAAAATGGAAAAGATTCTGTGCCTGGAACCAGTCTCAAGGGATGAGCACAGCAGTGCCCAATTTACCTCAGATTTTACAATACTTAACTGAGATGCTTCACAAGGGCCTGTCTTTCTCCTCCATCAAAATTCACGCCTCAGCTATTTCAGTTCATTATAACACAGAACCTCCCCTCTTCTCTCATCCGTTGCTCAAGCAGTTCCTCAGAGAGGCCGAAAATTTACGACCACCCAGGATAGCTCCAACTTCAGCCAGGGACCTTAACTTTTGTATTGGAGAAACTCACTCTTCCTCCTTTAGAGCCAGCTGCTAATGCAGACTTAAAATTCCTTTTTTGGAAAACGGCTTTTCTTTTAGCAATCACTTCAGCAAGAAGGGTATCTGAATTACAGGCCCTCATGGCAGTGGAGCCTTTTATCATCTTTCATGCGGACAGGGTGTCCCTCAGGACCAATCCTTCCTTCATGCCCAAGGTAGTATCCAGTGTGGCCCTTAATCAGTCCATTCATCTGCCAACCTTCTTTCCTAATCCACAGAACAAAGGGAAATGGATACTGCACTCCTTAGATGTGCACAGACAACTTAGATTCTACTTGGACAGGACTAAACCTCATAGGAAATCTGACCAACTGCTGGTGGCATTTGCTGCAGGGGCAGAGGGGAAGGCTATTTCAAACCAAACCATTTCCAAATAGATAAGCCATTGTATTCATTTCTGCTACAAGCACCATGGAAAACGTATCCCGCAGGGGGTCAGACCCCAGTCAATCAGAGCTGCATCTACCTCTACAGCCTTTCTTAGAGGCGTCCCTACCAGGGACATCCTAGAAGTTGCTACCTGGAGTTCTGTACATACTTTCACCAAGCATTACCATCTGCCAATTTTCTCTAAATCCAGAGCTGGCTTTGCCACTGCAGTCTTGCAGGGCCTTGTAGCTGGTCCTAATGCTATCTAAATTCCTCCTCCCATCCTTAGCTTTGGGAATCTACCCAAATGTGATGACTGCAACAGTGAAACACGAAGAACATAGTACAATTGTGTACATTTACCATAAATGTAGATGTTCGAGTGTCCACTGTTGCAGTCCTGGTTACTCTCCCTCCAGCCCCCTTATTTCTTTTGGCTATACCTTTATTCTCCTTTACTATGCTCAAAAGCTTTTTGGTGTGTTTGCTTTTTTGTTGGAGGTGTAACCTTGTATATTTATAGATTTAATTGATTCCCATTAGGGGGGCACCTGACATCTGGGGCAAGAAAAACTGAGGTAATGACGTCGGCTGCATGTTTTATACCCCTGACATCACGGAAGAAGGGACAGCAACTGATGCAGGACCAAAGACGTTGTTAATCAGGCCGACTGAGGGCTACTGCAAGCAGATAACCCAAATGTGATGACTGCAACAGTGAATACATTCAAACATCTACATTTATGATAAGTGTACACAACTGTATTCTGCTTCCAAAGCTTCAGGTCACCTTCCCTGCAGCCAAACTGTTATGTAGCTTGTGCTGAGCTAACTAAAAAACAAGTTTGGGCACGAAGATCTTCAGAGCTGTACTTGCTACCAAAGAGTACAGTTCTCTGAGACTTTTGCGAAGATTGATTGTTGGCTTGTGCTTTCCTTTGCTAGACAGACAATTTCCCTTCGGTGAAAAACTTCCATTTTTTAATTTTATTGTTGCTTTATTACTTTTCTCCTAAGAAAAGTTTATTTTAATGCTGAGTGTTGTGTTTTAGCAAACTGTCTTGGGACAATAACATACTTGTAAGTGGAGCACTTGTTTTTTCAGTCTTTTTAAAAGTAGTATAAATAAATTAACTGAAAACATAATTTGTTTTATTTTTTCTTTGTGGGGCTGGCATACTGTTTTAAAGTGCTGTTTTCTTTTTTTTTTTTTTTTTTTTTTTTTTCTGCCACAAAAGTAACTTTGTGGACTGGCACTTTTAACAGTATTTGCTTCTTGTCTTCCATGGGATAGAGGTGACATATGTTCTTTGTGTTTCACTGTTGCAGTCGTCGCACTTGGGTTATCCTGCCAGGAGTAGCGCTCAGTTGGCCCAAATACCAGAGACTTAGTATTTCTGTATTGGTTGATGTAGCTTCAGGCCTAACGTCAGGTCATCAGGGGTATAAAAACAGGCAGCAAACGCCATTACATCAGTCTTTCTTGTCGAGGTGCCCGAAGCAGATGCAGTTCACAAAAGTGCCGGTCTGCCGCTACCTTGAGTTTTCATTTCCGAAAGTGAATCATCCTGAAGTCTTCTAAAGCTAAGTACCCCATTGGGGATCCTTTTTTTCTTGCTCTAACCGATGTCAGAAAAAGTTAACTATTGTCTCGCCTGTGAAAACCAAGTACCACAACCCGATTTCCATTCTTACTGCATCACCTGTTTAGGCCCAGACCACTGCGTACCTCGCTATCGGTTTTGTGCTTTGTTCAACACCTGAACTATTCGTCGTCAGGCCCTTATTGTAGCTAAATACTTTCTCGATCTCCGTATTCCAAAATGGCTTTGGTAAGCCATCTGACTACCAATCTTCCGAAAAAACGTAAGGATAAATACCGAGACAGACCGCACAGGTCCAAAACTGCTGACAACGCTTCTGTTAAGCTAGTCGCCAGTACTCAGTGAGACACTTTCGCAGCCCCTGATGCCCGCTTCAATGGATTTGCATGCCGCTACTGAGACCCATTCGGAGTCCAGTATGCCACAAGACTCTTCTATGATTACAGAATCTGCGGATGTCTCTACCTTGGATGGGTCTGGAGCCGCAGTGCAGGCACCGGCTTCTGAGGAAGTTCTTTGCATTACCGATATTCGATACAAACAGACAACTTCTTTCGCGTCTTCAGTTATTTCTAAAACTACCACGTTTCTAAGGCCAAGAGTACGAGCTATGCCTAAAAAAACAGACTACCCAAACTCAAGCGCCTGCTTCTTTGCCACAATCTCAAATGCTTAAAATGGCAGAAGACCTCATCATGCTGATTAGGGGAAGCCAGCCTTCCCCTGCTAATAGATTTGTCCCCAGCAGTTTTAACTGACCAAGAGTCTGACGACTCTGAGGTTTCTGAATATGAAGATATGCCCTTATCTGCGGATTCAGATGCATTGAATTGTCAGTTCCACATGCCGAAATATCAGCAACATACTATGGAACTTATTTAGCAAAAATGTATCTACCTTTCCTTACTGTGCAGAAAATAAAGAATTGCAGGAGCTTATGCGTTTTGCAAGCCAAGTCAGTAAGCATACCCTGCAATGTGGGTTTGATGCCCTATAAGCATCTTGCAGGGCAGCAGTCACAGGTTCTCTACTTAGAAGGCATGCTTGGCTTAAGGAGCAGACCTTGCCAGACCACGTCAAATCAAAATTACTGGACGCTCCTTTGAACAAGGACAATTTGTTTGGCACCAAAACAGAAGAGGTTTTAAAAAAGATGGAAGAAAAGGCTAAGTCTATGCAGACAGTCACAGATTTCTTGGAAGTGCAGCTACCAAAGAGAACAGTGACAAAAGTCAGTAGGGATTGCTCCTCGAAACATTGGTCCTTTCCAGCCCCCTCAAGGCCATCTCAAACTAGACCCAGGAGAAACAGACCCCCCCCCCCCAGATTACAGTCTCAGGGTATGCAGAGATTTAAGCAATGGACCTCCACTTCTAAAACAGGGAGTGCTAAGCCACCCCCTTACGGAAGGAATTCACAATGACTTTTCAGCTCCACTTCTCACCTCTGCCCAATTGCTCATGCCCCTAGGAGGAAAACTTGCCCACCATGCAAAAAAGTGGACCTCCATCACCAAAGATCGATGGGTCCTCAACATAGTATCCCAGGGGTACAGATTTTATTTCCACACGCTGCCAGCCCGAAAAGGGTTCCCAGACCTTCCTCCAAACCAGTGGGCAGAGGCACAAAACCAAGTTCAGTCCCTGCTCTCCATAAGGGCAATTCAGCCTGTTCCTGCAGAACAGATAGGCCAAGGTTTTTATTCCAGACTTTTTCTGGTACCCAGAAAAGAGGGCACCTGGCGCCCAATCTTAAATCTATCCATTCTAAACACCTTTCTGGTGGCACTAAAATTCAAAATGCTCACTCTACAGCAGCTTCTCCCTAAGCTGTCCAAAGATGCCTCGTTAGCCACCCTAGACCTAAAGGAAGCCTATCTGATAGGGACTCCTACAGGAAATATCTACGTTTCAGGGCAGGCTCTATGCATGATCAGTTCTCTGCACTTCCCTTTGGCTTATCCACTGCTCCCAGAGTTTTCACAAAATGCTTGGCTCCTGCCATTGCCTATTGTAGACAGAGAAAGTGTAAAATATACTCTTACGTGGACGACTGTCTTATTCAGACAGGAAAAGCTGTTGCAGCACCTGACATTTGTAAATGACCTTCTAACCTCCCTGGGGTACACTGTCAATGAAAAGGAATCAAAACTAGTCCCCAGTCAAAAAATTGTATTCCTGGGAGCAAGCTTGGACACAGCATCGCAGATGGCATTCCTTACTCCAGAAAAACAAGCCTTTCTGACAGGCTACTTCGCTCAAATGACCACCAGAACCCAGCTATCCGCAAGGAAAATCCTGCAGGCTCTAGGGTTCATGGCCTCCTGCATTTTACTAATTCTATATGCCAGTCTGCATATGAGGAAACTCCAGTGGTACTTAAATAGTCTTTGGTGCCAACATTCTCATGACCTGGAAACCATCATACCTATAATACCTTGTCTCAAGACAGAGTTTCTTTGATGGGCAGCAGCATGCAACCACAACAAGGGACTTCCCTTTACACAACCCCACGCCGCCCAGACCCTAACCACAAATGCATCAGACTATGTCTGGGGTTCACTTCTGGATAGCAGTTGCATTCAGGGCCACTGGAGCCCAAACCAAATTCATCTGTACATCAGCCAAAAAGAGATGCTAGCTGTTCAGCAAGCTCTGACAGCTTTCAGATCCCTACTCTCACCCGGGGCCCCTTCTAATAAAAAATGACAATATCACAGTGATGTACATCAACAAGCAGGGGGGAACCCACTCTGCAGGCCAGCATTGACCCTGTGGAACATGGCCTCACCTATGCATTTTCACTTGCAAGCTGAATTCCTGCCAGGCAAATAAAACTCTCTGGCAGACGACTTGAGCAGAAATCTCCTAGACCCACATGAGTGGCAGTTAGACCCCCAACACCTTCAGCCTTCTAACCCAGAAATGGGGTACCCCGAAGATGGACCTATTTGCCTCCCCCTACAATCACCAGCTCAGAAAATTCTGCACCAGGATACCTCACAGCAAGGCCTGGAAAGCGGATGCTGTATCCTTCCAGTGGGCAAACCTCTCAATCTATGCATTTCCCCCTTTGCCTCTTCTTACAAGAGTATTACTCAAAATAAGGCAGGAAAGACCAAGGGCAATCCTCATTGCCCCAGACTGGCCACACCAACACTGGTACCCACTACTGCGCAGTCCGTCACCGGTGCCAGCATGGCACCTACCCCAGATCCCAACCTTCCTCACTCAGCAGGATGGACAGATCTAGCATCCGCAATTGCAAATCCTGAACCTTGCAGCCTGGCTTATTCCTTGAATTCTCCTCCAGTGGCCAGTCTAAGCAAGCAGGTGCTGGATGTCATTCATGAAGCCAGAAGACCCAGTACAAGGAAATCCTATGCTAAGTGGAAAGGGTATTGTTCCTGGATTCACTCTAAAAGAGCGGATACAGCACAGCCCTCCTTACCTCTCATCCTGGATTACCTAGCAGACCTACTCCACAGAGGCTATCCTTCTCTTCCATTAAGATCCATGCCTCTGCCATCTCTGCTCATTACAGCACTGAGCCACCTGTCTTCTCTCACCCTCTCATCACACAGTTCCTGAGAGGGGCTAACAACTTAAGGCCACCAAGAAGCGCCCCCCACGCCTGCTTGGGACCTTAAGTTTGTGTTGGAAAAGCTCACGCTACCTCCCCCCTTGTGCCTGCAGCATCACCAGAGTTAAATTTCCTCTTTTGGAAAACAGCCTTGCTTCTGGCCATCACTTCAGCTAGAAGAGTGTCTGTGCTACAAGCACTTATGGCTGTGGAACCCTTCATTATTTTTCATGCCGACGGGGTCTCCCTCAAATTGCTGTGTCCCCTGAAAGAAAGGTATCCGAGTTGCAAGTTTTTATGAGTCAGCCGTGTCTCATTTTCCATAGGAACAGGATTTCTTTGAGAACTAATCTTTTTATGCCTAAAATTGTATCTGTTACTTTAAGCCAACCTATCCATCTCCTCATTTCTTTCCTGAACCTAAAAATGAGGAAGAAAGGATACTCCATGCCTCGGATGTCCACAGACAACTTTGGTTCTTTCTTGACAGAACCAAGTCAGAACAAAGTCTTTCAGCTCTTCGAATCAGTTGTGTATTTCTTGTGAAGGTAAGAAGGGACAGCCTGTGTCAAAACAGAATATTTCCAAATGGATGTCTAATGCTATTACCTTTTTTTTTTTTTTTTTTATGCTCATCATAACAAATCTATTCCAGGCGGGGTCAAGACTCGCACTACAAAACACTTCTTTTTCTGGGCTCAGCATCCCTCTCTCTGGTAGCAGGAAAGCTCTGAAGGACTTCACACCCAAATTTGTGAGGCAGCTCAAGCTGAGCTGACCAAAAGACAGTTTTGGTGAGTGTAGGATGCACTGAAGCTTTGGAAGCTGGCCAGCCATTTATATCCTTAGCAGAATGTAGCCAATATACAGTGGAGATAAAAAGTGTAAACACTGCTGTTAAAATGCCAGGTTTTTGTGATATAAAAAAAATGAGTCCACAATAAATCATTTTAAAACTTTCCCACCTTTAATGTGACCTATAACCTGTACAATTCAATTGAAAAAGAAATCTGTTAGGGGAAAAAATATAAAAAATAAAAAAAATTCAATGAGCTGGTTGCATAAGTGTGCATACCCTTAAACTAATACTTTCTTGAAGCACCTTTTGATTTAATTACAGCATTCAGTCTTGTTGGGTAGGAGGCTATCAGCATGGCACATCTTGACTTGGCAATATTGGCAATTTTAAATCGAATTTTAACGGTCTGATGAAGCCAATGTGAAAGCGCTTACTTGTTGCATGCTAATAAACCAGTTTTTTCACGAACTGAATATCATTTGTAAACAGAACGCTTAGTATTTCATAACGGTTACAAATTGCATTTGGATTATCCTTTTTGATACTGGATTTTCAGGTGTGCTGTGTTTGCCTCTCGGCTATATTTTTTCGACTGATCTATTTTTATTGTGTGTTAACCAAGAGGCATTTACCTCGTTGGAAGCGAACATATTATATCGTTTCACTAAAAATATTCTGCTGACGTCTTCCCAAGAACTGATGGTCTTATTGTCTGTAATTTATTTCTGTTTTAACATGGATTTGTATTTATGCAGAGTTTTATGTTATTGTACTGTATCTTCTGATTTATATTTTTGGCCAAACGATGGCAGAATCCTTCTGATGCATTTGGCTGTGTTGGTCTGTACTTTAATTCCTAGGTTAGAGTGTCAATATTTTCTCTTGCTGTGGCCAGAGGTATAACTAGGCTGGGGCAAAGGAGGCAGCTGCCCCAGGTTGAAGGTGTTGGGGGTGCATTCAGCAAGTGCTGATGGCGAGGAAATGCAGTACCGATATTCAAAAAATAAATGCTAGGTACCACATTTGTGGTCAGGGTAGAAAGAAGTGTGTGGTAATGTAACTGTAGCAAGCCGCATGTTACATTTGTAGCAAGCAGTTTGCTGCAGTTTCAGAGCAGAAGATTTTTTTTACCTCCTTAACATTAAGTTGAGGGTATTTCGCAGGCCTGCCTCGGGGACTGTTTTTGTGTCTTGGTATTCTTTGTGTCTCTTCCTACACGGTTTCATTTCCTGTTTGTGGGGTTTATGCTTTTACTTTCATTGTTTTTATCTTTTCGGATGTTTCTCACTATAAATGATTAGATAATTTAGGTTTTATGTCAGATTTTATTGTCCATTTTATAAGGAAGAGCAGGCCCATCCTTTCTAACATAACATTTATTTTCACCTGCTCAGGTAAATCTGGTCTTGTTTGTTTTTTTTTTTTTTTGTAAGTTCAGATACCTTTGCGTGCATACCTGTTAACATCTTAGCACAAGAAATCTAGAAAAAAATATGGGTTGGACAAAGGGCCTAAAATAGGGATAGATTATAAATATTACTCTTTTATAAACTTAGTTGCTAGAATAAAAGGTGTTGTGCTGCCATGCATTTTCTGAAGGATATGAAGTCTGAAACTCAAATGTGTGTCATTGCTTAGTGACTTCAATCCTATGTGATTTGCCAGAAAACCACACATTTTTATGAGGGTGGAAAAACAAAAATAAGAGAAATTCCAGACATTTTGTGAAAGTTTGGACAGTTGAGTGTTATGTTAGCATATCATACCATAAAGAAGCTTGGCTCTGCAGCCCTTTATGGAGTAGGGGAAGGAGCAGTGAAATCTGCCACCGTTGTACCTGCCGGCATTAGTTCTGTGGTTATGAAGGATGGACCAGCTTTCCCGTATGTATTCCTTATCTATTGCATTTCAAACTGTAGTTATCTCAATTTCTGCCCGTAACATTGGAAGTAAAATTTGATACCTCATTTGGTTGTTTCTGCTTAGACTGGTGAATGAGCAGTACGAAAATATATTGTAACGAATGGTCCTCTGTAGGAAAGTTCATTTAGTACATATATATATATATATATATATATATATATATATATATATATATATATGCGTTTTAAAGTAGGTACTCTCATGAGCTTAATCTTCAGTGTTACTTTGTCAGTTATGGAGTATTTTAGTAGTTATCCTGTAATTTACTTGACTAGCTAATCAACTCTACATGTTTATTAATGTGTGCATTTTCTAGATTCACTTCAGATGCCTATTTTGTCTCCTCTTTCATTGCATGACCTTTCCTCAAATACTTTTTTGCATCCTTTTAATTTTGCTGTTAAATGGCAAGAAATGTTATCCATTTCATATTTGAATTTTTTTTTTTTTTTTTTGAGACTGTACTCTGGTTTTTCTATGATGGATAGAGATTTATTGTTGGAATTTACTTTCATTTTTTGTTTTACTGTTTGAGATGCTTGTTGTACCACTCACACCTCTAGATCACTCCTTAACTGAAAAAAAAAAAATACAGTCCACTGAATCCTTCCAGCTTTAGCAGTAAAGATATTGCGCTGTAAATGTTAAGACCTTCTTTATGACTAAACATGCTGTTCTTTTGCAATTGTTTGTTGTGCCTTGTCTTACACATATTTGAAAGAACTGAATGGAATCTATACAACATATTTTCTTCATGTCTGTGTACTATGTGAAGAATGGCCATCCTGTGTTCCATCTTAATTTAAGTAGAAAGTTGCATTTTGTCTGCCCTGATTTTGAAGTGTTGGTAAACTTGTGAAAATAGTTGACTTTTGTGACACTGTAGATTCATGTTTCTTTCAGTAGAAAAACTAGATTTCTGCTGTTTCCTCAAGTCCCCATGTTTTGTTTTCCAGTGATTTTCAAACTTCTGTTTTACTTATTTTCAGGCCCCTACTTTCTAAAATAAAACAACCTGGCAGGCAACTCAATAAAGCATCTTGTTCATGATACTGTAAAGTAGTGATAGTCTGTGCGCTTGCCCGCTGGTCCTGGAATCCCTTTGGTTTTAAACATGTGTCACTCACATCTACGATGTTCTTCGTGTTTCACTGTTGCAGTCATAACATTTGGGTAATCTGCTGGCAGGTTGCCCTCAGTCGGCCTGATTAAGAAAGTCTTGGATCCTGCGTCGGTTGCTGTCCCTTCTTCCATGACGTCAGGTTGTCAGGGGTATAAAATATGCAACTGATGCCATTACATCAGTCTTTCTTGCTGCGGGGTGCCCGAAGCAGAAGTAGTTTGTAAGTGCCGGCCGACTCCTGAAATTTTTGTTTTAGAGTTTCAGAACCGAAGTCTTCAACTAAAAGCTAAATACCTTGTTGGTGAAACTTTTTCTTGCTCCTTACCAATGTCAGTAAAAGTTAATAATTGCATTACTTGTGGGAAGTAAATACCTCCATAAGGATTTTCATTTGTACTGTATTCCTTGCTTAGGCCCTGACCACAAAGTACCTTGCTGTCGGTTTTGTGCTAAATTTAATCAACGTACTATTAAACGTCGGTATATTTTTGCTTCTAAATATTTCGGCTCACAATTTAATTACCCAGAAATGTCGTCTGTTAGCAATCCGACTACCGGAATACCTAAAAAACGCAAAGAAAGACAGAGACAGACAGTCTAGGTCCAAAACTGATGACGCTTCTCCTAAGCTAGTTGCCAGTTCGCCGGTATTCAGTGAGGCTATTTCGCTGCCCCCGATACACGCTACTTCTGATTCGCAGGCCTCTACTGAGACTCATTCGGAATCTGGTATTCCACGAGATGCTTCAATTATGGAACCCATGGATGTCTCTACCTTAGATGGGTCCGGAGCTGATGTGCAGGCACCGACCTCTGAGGGTGTTTTCAGGCCTACAGCTTTGTATATTAGACCGACGCTGTCTTCAAAACTAAGGCCAAAATCTAAATCTATGTCTGAAAAACCGACGCCTGGGCCACATGTGTAGGACCCTATGCCTAAAAACCAAATGATCAAAATGGCTGAAGATTTAATTACTCTGATCAGGGGTAGCTAACCCCCACCTTCCAAGAGGCCTAAGCAAGACATTGATTATGAGTCTTCTCAACAGGATTCCATTTCTTCTGACTCTTCCAATGAACAGGATTTGTCTATACCTACTTTTGAGGACTGTGATGCAGAAGATTCCATTCCTTCTGACCCCCCCCCCCCCCCCCGAGGATTTTTCTTTTGGGGAAACTTTACATACCTTAAAGGGAGCATTTCAACTGGGAAAGTCAGGATTTCTCTGAATCAAAAAATAGACTTGGGGATTTTTTTCTTCTTCCCCAGCATAGGCCTTTGGCTATGCCTCCTGTTCTAAACATTGTTGCTGATGTTTTTTTCAGAATCTGTTCTCTGCCTCCAGCTCCTTGTAAGCCAGACAGATACTACAGGGTTCCTGACTCCCACAAATTCCTTTTCAAAAATCCTATTGCTGATATTGAAACCATTTCTCAGGGTCCCAAGGGCATTAAGGCCTCTACTGCTAAAAATCCTACCCCTTCTGATAAAGATTCCAGGGCACTGGATAGATGGGGTAAGAAGGTTTATACTTGTGCATCCTTGGCAATCGGGGCTTTAAACTGTCAATTTCATATGCTTATATATCAACAGCATATCATGGGACTGCTTAAACAGAAAATGATAATTTCTGACTGTGTGGAAAATAAAGATTTACAGGATTTATTGCATTCAGCTGAACAAGTTGGAAAACGTACTTTGCAATGTAGTTTTGATTCTTTGGAGGCCTCTTGCAGGGCTGCTGTAACTGGGTCTGTGTTAAGAAGGCATGCTTGGCTCAAAGAGCAAACTCTGCCTGATCATGTTAAAGCAAAATTGTTGGATGCTCCTTTACAACAGGACCGTCTCTTTGGTAATAAGGCTGAAGAAGTTTTAAAAAAGATAAAGCTAAATCTATGCAAACTGTGAAAGATTTCTTACATGTGCAACCTCCAAGATTTAGTAGGAACTGGCCTACTAAGAACTGGTCCTTTCCAGTTTCTTCGAGAGCCACTCAAGTCAAACCCAGACATTCCAAGGCACCAGGTTTCAGTCACAAGGGACTTTTAGAACAAAACAATGGGGTGCCTCCAACTCCAAATCTGGAAACAACAAGGCACCTCCCTATGGTAAACAGTCTCAATGACTTCCCTCTACACTCACCAAGCACTTACCTTTTGGCAGCCCCTTTGGGGGGAAAACTGGCACTTTATGCACAAAATTGGCATCTAATTACCCAGGACAAATGGGTATTAAATATAGTATCCCAGGGATACAGATTTCATTTCCACACGTTTCCAATGCCAAACAGATGGCCAGATCTGCCTCCAAATCAGTGGGCAGAGGTCCAGAAACAAGTTATGTCCCTCATAAACATGGGAGCTATTCATCCAGTACCAGAAAAGGAAAAGGGACAAGGTTTTTATTCAAGATTTTTCCTGGTAACCAGAAAAGACAAATCATGGCATCCAATTCTGGACTTACCCATTCTATATACATTCCTGGACATTCCAAAATTCAAGATGCTGACTCTACAGCAGTTACTGCCTATGCTAGGCATGGATGCCTGGTTGGTAACTCTAGACTTAAGAGGCTTACCTGCATATCCCAATCGGGGAATCTTGTAGAAGATACCTCCGCTTCAAAGCAGGCTACTTGCATTATCAGTTCTCTGCACTGCCCTTTGGCTTATATACTGCACCCAGGGTCTTCACAAAGTGCCCGGCTCTAGTAATTGCATTTTGCAGGCAAATAAATATTCAGCTGTATCCATACCTGGACGATTGTCTAATTCAGGCAGAAAACAAGGACATTCTTCTAAAGCAACTGGCGTTTGTAAAAAGGGTTCTAACTTGTCTAGGGTACACCATAAACGAAAATAAATCACAACTGGTCCCTCTCAGAAAATTACATTCCTGGGTGCAAGCTTGAATACAACTGCCCAGATGGCTTACCTTATGCCAGAAAAGCAAATTCAATTGGTGACTTACTTCAAATGGGTGGCCACAAAAACTCTATCTGCAAGACAAATTTTGCAAGCCTTGGGGTTCATGGCCTCCTGCATTCTTCTAATTCCATATGCAAGACTGCATATGAGGAAACTTCAGTGGTACTTAAAAAGTTTATGGAGTCAGCATTGTCACAGCCTGGAAACAATGATTTCTATTATACCTTGCCTGCAACTAGAGTTCCTATGGTGGGCAGAGGACTGCCACCAAAACAAGGGACGGCCATTCACTCCACCCCCTGCCGTCCAAGCCCTAACTACAGATGCATCAGACTATGCTTGGGGAGCTCATCTGGCAGGGAAGTGCATTCAGGGCAAATGGAGCCCAAATCAAATGTGCCTTCATATCAATCCAGAAAGAGATGCTAGCTGTACAGATTGCACTGACAGCCTTCAAGGACTACCTTCATCCAGGACAATTAATGATAAAGACAGACAACACCACAGTTATGTGGTACATAAGCAGGGGGGTACACACTTCTACCCCCTTTGCAGACTAGCAATGGCATTGTGGAACATGGCATTGACCTACCAAATACAACTACAAGCTCAATTCCTGCCAGGAAAGCTGAATACTCTGGTAGACTAACTAAGCAGAAATCTCATGGACCCACACGAATGGAAACTGGAACCAGGAATTTTCAACATGTTGACAAGCAAATGGGGGAGCCAGACATAGTTCTGGGGTGAAGCAAAAAGATCTATCAGTTGGACAAATTCTGCACAAGAACTCCTCACAAAAAAGCTTGGAAAGAGGTTTTGCAGCTGAATGCTAGAGCATCCAATCAGTCTATGCTTTTCCCCCTCTGCCCTTGCTCTCCAAAGTTCTACTAAAAGGACAAACCAAAAATGATTCTGATTGCTCCAGACAGGCCTCGCCAACACTGGTACACCCACTCCTGCGCAATGTGTCACACCTTCCACCATGGCACCTGCCTCAGACACCCTACCTACTGTCTCAGCAGAACAACCAAATTCTGCACACTCATCTCCAAACTTTGAATCTTGCAGCGTGGCTAATGATCTAAATTCACCCTTAGTATCCTCAGCAACCTGTGATGGATGTCATTTTGGAGGCGAGAAGGGAGAAGGCCTAGTACTAGAAAATCTTATGCTGACAAATGGAAAATATTCTGTGCCTGGAACTAATCACAAGGAATAAGCACAGCAGTGCCCAATATTCCTCAGTTTTTACAATACCTAACCGAGATGCTTCACAAGGGTCTGCCCTTTTCTTCCATAAAAATCCATGCCTCTGCCATTTCAGCTCATTACAACACATAACCCTCCCCTCTTCTCTCATCCTGTGCTAAAGCAGTATCTCAGAGGGGCCAAAAACTTAAGACCTCCCAGGAGAGCTCCAACCCCTGCCTGCGACCTCAATTTTGCATTGGAAAAACTCTCTCTCCCTCCTTTCGAGCCAGCTGCTACTGCAGACCTAAAATTTATCTCCTGGAAAACAGCTTTCCTTTTAGCAGTCACTTCAGCTAGAAGGATTTCTGAATTACAGGCTCTTATGACAGTGGAGCCTTTCATTATTTTTCATGCGGACAGGGTGTGTCTCAGGACCAGTCCATCCTTCATGCCTAAGGTGGTATTCAGTGTGGCTCTTAATCAGACCATTCATTTGCCAACTTTCTTTCCCAGTCCATAGAACAATGGGGAGCGGATTCTGCATTCATTGGATGTACACAGACAACTTAGATTTTACTTAAACAGGACAAAATCTCAAAGAAAATCTGAACAACTACTGGTGGCATTTGCTGCAGGGGCAGAGGGAAAGGCTATTTCAAAGCAGACTATTTCCAAATGGATAAGTCATTGTATTAGTTTCTGCTACATGCACCATGACAAAACTATCCCCCAGGGGATCAGATCTCATTCCACCAGGGCTGCATCTACTTATATAGCCTTTCTCAGAGGTGTTCCTACCAGAGACTTTCCAGAAGCTGCTACCTGGAGCTCAGTTCATACCTTCACCAAACATTGCCATTTACCTTTCTACTCTAAATCCAGAGCTGGCTTTGCCACTGCTGTCCTGCAGGGCCTTATAGCTGGTCCTAATGCTGTATAAATCCATCCTCCCAACCATAGCTTTGGGAATCTACCCAAATGTAATGACTGCAACAGTGAAACACGAAGAACATAGTACAGTTGTGTATACTTGCCATAAATGTAGATGTTCAAGTGTATTCACTGTTGCAGTCCTGGTTACCCACCCTCCAGCCTCGTTTTTTTCTCTTACTATACCTCTACTTTCCTTTACTATGCTTAAAAGCCTTTTTGGTGTATTTGCTTTTGTTTGGAGATATATTTTTTGTGTTTTAAATTTTATATATATATCTCCCCATTTGGGGGGCACCTGACGTCTGGGGCAAGAATAATTGATGTAATGGCGTCGGCTGCATGTTTTTTACCCCTGACGTCATGGAAGAAGGGACAGCAACCGAGACAGGACCCAAGACTTTGTTAATCAGGCCGACTGATGGCAACCTATCAGCAGATTACCCAAATGTAATGACTGAAACAGTGAATACGCTGTAACATCTACATTTATGGTAAGTGTACACAGCTGTTCTTTTCATTCACAGTGGCCTCATGCTTTCACAATAACAGGAGCAAACTGTTTTTTTTTTTTTTTTCATTTATTAACTGAGTAAGTGAACTGATACTTAGCTTGTTTTTTAAAGGTGGGGAAAAATGGAATTGAGTGCCCCCTCAGAGATGTAGAAAGAGCATGCAGAATTACACGCAGGGAAGACAACATAGGTCATACTGAACTCCAGACCAGGACCAAGCACTGTGCAGCAGAGATATTGCCACCATGCTATCAGTTGAGCAACCCAAATGTGAATATTGCATTAGGCAGTGCAAAAGAGTAAATGATGCGTGCATTTAGATTGCACAGGCATGTGCCTAATAGATGAGGAAGTTGTGCATGGTGCTTTTTTAAAACTTCACATCATCCCCTCTATGGGTACTTAGATTATTGGTAGCAAAACAGAACTTTGTCTTTTCCAGATAAATATTATAAACTGATTTATAGATTAGCTGACAATAAAGAAAAGCATATTTTACAACGAAAGTTCAAGGAGGAGTTTCAGCTGAAAATATTTGAGATGGCTCCTTTGCAGTAAGGCAGTTTCATTAATCTGACACCAAGAGGGAGGTTCCATTACTGTGTATAGCTGCATAAGAAATGCCCTTATTGACTAAAAGTCTTGGCTCATTTAATGGCATATCCTGTTTATGCTATAGGGCATACTTGGCCAACATTGGAAAGATGATACTTGAATAGCTTGTTGTCTTCTTTGACCCAAGGGTCTGGAATTTTTACCAGCATGACAGATTGCTGATGGCATTGGAAACCTTTAAAATAAGAAAGCAATTCAGTCCTGCATACGACTAGTGCTTGTAGGTGATCAGATGCATGCTTTGTATGTGCTGTTTGTAATGGGATATTCATGGTTTCTGTCTGTGTTTCTCCATTTTGTTGTCTAGCGTGACATTTCAATACTAGAGTCCATGTTGCTCCACCAAACAAAATTACTGCATGAGCTTTTCACCTGAATACAAATCCGTGAAGCTCGCTTTCAGTAAAGCAAAAATGGACCCCCCCACCTTATGTATACTAGCTAAATGGTAGCACATCATTGGGGAAAAGTGTAGCCTCAAAGAATGCAAAAAGTTTTTTTTTCTTTTTTCTTTTAAGCAATAATTTTTTAGGCAAATGACATTGCATTATTCAGCAGATCGACTGTCTCCCTCAATACTTCAGTGTGTAAAATATAATTTCTGCTGATCTTAATACTTATGTTATTTAGCAGTTTGTTAGGCAGCACAATGGCGCAGCAGATAGTGTTGTCGTCTCGCACCAAAGGGTTCCCCCAGTTCAATTCTTGGCTGGGAATTTTCTCTACAGAGTATGGTTGTCCTCCCTGTCTTCACATGGGTTTCCTCTGAGTGCGCCTGTTTCCTCTCTCATTCTGAAGACGTACAGTAGGTGGACTGGGTACTCTAAATTGGCCATAGGTGTGGGTGTGTGGTGTGGAAGAATGACCGCAGCCTGGCTAGCCACCCACTGGTGTAAACCTTGGCTGTAGATTGTCACTGTTGAAGTGACCTTGTGTGCAAAAAGTGGATGGATGGATTTAGCAGTTTGTGGATGGATGGATTTAGTAGTTTGTTGTAGATTTTTTTTTCCCTTTCTGGTTACATTTTGAACATCTGTTATGTAGTTCCCCTTACTCTTCTGGTTTCCCTACACCATGGGACAATATGAAATGATTGGTAAAGAAGGGTGGTGGAGGTGAAGAGTAGTCTAGACACCTGCAGCACCATATATGCTGCTTCACAAGAGGGATAATTGGCTACACAGTGAGTGATTTGCCACTGTCAATGGCTGCAGTCGAGCCAGTAACCTTTAGGTGTAGCAGCAACACATCCATACACTTTCACCACCTCAAGAGGCAGACTACCTCTTTATCTCCCCCAACCCCATTGCTTGCTCCTTCAGTGCTAGGGCCGCTAATGAAACCAGTTTTTTTGGGGTTGTAATCAGGACTTCATCCTTCTGTACTATGGCATCACCGGTTTCTGTAATAGGTTCATAGATTCAAAGGTGTGTACTAGGTTAATGGCCCTGGAGCCTTTACAAGCCTAGCCCAAAATAACTGCCCAGGCACCATGCCACCTGATGTTAGTTCCCACTGTCCATATCCAGTATGGCAGCTGGCATGATCCCTGGAGTGAACTGTTACCCATCCACTCGTCAAGATTTCTCTTGAAGAGGCCAACGAGGTGCTCTGCTTGACATGAATGGGAAGTTTATTCCAGAGTATGGGCAGTCTTTGGGAGATGAACCTGTCCCTCCAGCATGTTATGTTAATTCTGGTAATGAGGCTGTGATCTCTGGAGTGTGTGGCATGGGGAGATTGGGATTTCTTTAGGTGTAGCATTTCAAGTAGGGCTGGGTCGGACATGGCTTTGTAAGTCAAGCAGAGATCACCTGTAAGTAGATGATGATAGACTTAGAGCAGTTAAAGTTTCTTGAGTCTGTCCATGTAGGACATGTGTTAAAGGCCTAGGATCCTTTTTATGAGGTACTTTTGTGGCGCCTCCAGCTGTTGTAGGTGTGTGGTCAGGTACATGCCAAACGGGGCTGTATATATATTCGATGACTGGTCTATTGATAGGACTTAATGACCACCGTGGCAATGTGGTGGTTGAAGGTGAGGTGGCTGTTGGCCGGGGTGCCGAGATCTCTTATGAACCTTTCAGTGTTCAGTGGGCTCCCGTCAGTGTGGTAATTTGTGGGAATTGAGTTTTTTCCAAAGGGGATGATAACACATTTTTTGGCGTTAAGCTTCAGGCCATGGTTCTGATACCAGTCATTGGTCTCGGAGTGTCCCTTTTGTAGGATGTCTGCATCACTTGGGGAGTTGATAACTCCTAGCTTGTAGTCATCAGCAAACTTGGTAAGCCAGAGTCCTTTTGTGTTGGCCTGGACTTCTGAGAAGTAGATTCCAAACAGGAGAGGGCCCAGGACTGAGCCCTGTGGGACTCCACTTGTGACTGATCGACAGACAGACTTGAAATCCGCAACATTCACTCTGTGGGTCCTATCTGTGAGCTAGTTTGCAACCCACCTAGTGATGTAAGGATTAATGCCTAGTTTGGTGAGTTTATCAGCGATACCGAGTGGGGAATGGTATCAAAGGCCTTGGCCAGGTCGAGGTAGGCTGTATGCACTGCCTTACCCTCATCCACAGCTTTGGTGACTGCCTCGAAGAAGTCAGTCAGGTTCAGCAGGCAGGATCGCCCTGGACAAAGCCAAACTGTGTGGGGTCAAGAGTTTGGAGATTGCCTATATCTTTGTTGAGCAAGTCCATGATAATGCGCTCCATAGCTTTGCATACCAGACTCATCAGGCTAATGGGGCGATAGTTCCCAGGTTCTGTTAGTTGCTCCCCCTTTATGGAGCGGGATGACTAGCAGTGTGCCATTCAGTAGGGACATAGCCTGAGGTAAGGTTGTGATTGAACAGGGCAAACAGATGTGGTGCCAGTTCGTTTTGTAGCTGATGTAGGACACAGCCAGGGATATTATTAGGTTTCATGGACGCTGTATTCCTGGCTTTGGACAATGGAGCTTTTACCTGTGCTGCAAAAATGGTGGGTCCCAGCTTTCTTCTATAATTGTGTTAGGGCCTTGGGGGGGGGTAGAGGGGTAAAGTTGGCACTGAATCTGTTGGCTCAGTATAGGAGGTGCCATTGTGAAATAACTCAGAGCAAATCTGGGTATTGCCTTTGAGGTTTCTGATATAGCTATAGAAGGCTTTGTGGTTGTTTTTGGGTGTCAGCCGCAGTTCTGCCTTCATAGCTGGCTTTAGAGGACTTGATAAGGGATCTCAGCTTTTTGTTGAGACTGATAAGGGAGGTTTTCCAGTCTTGTGACATAATTTCTTTCTGCAACAGTTTTTTCCTTCTGTTGTAGAGTTGATTGATGGCTGGGGACCACCAGATTGGCTTCATTTTTTTGGAGGAGAGTGTTTTAGTTCTGTTTCATATGGCAAGGTCCATGCATTTCTGTATATACTCGTACAGTGTATTGGTGTGTGATTCAGCAGTCATGCAGCTATTTTCCATTGGCATGGGTACCGAGAAGTTAGTCACATTTGTTTTTAGGAGTCCAAAGTCGGCTTTAGAGAAGTTTTTCAGGGTGGTCACCTTAGTGGGGGTGAGATGGGGATTTCCATGGTGATCAGTTTGCGGTCGGATTTAACCAGAGGGGAATTGACTATTGGTGTGGAGCAACGGCCTCCCATGTTGGTGATAACCAGGTCAAGGATGTTGCTTCTCCTCTAATGGGGGTCAGAATGAGCTGGTCCTGGGCATTGGAATTGATAAATTCCAGAAAGCGTTGGGCCTGTCCATTGGTACTTGAACAGTTTTCCCAGTGGATGGAAGGTTAGGTGAAGTCACCCAGTATGAGAGTATTGGGTTGGACCTTGATAGATTCTGGGGTGCTTAAGAAGTTGGAGTGAGAGTCTGGGGGCATGTTTGGGGTTCTGTAGCAGGCTATGACTTGTATCGCCATCTTACCCAGTGTTAGTTGTACCTGAAGTATCTCTGATGATTTATGCTGGGCTATCAGTCTAGAGGTATGTGTATCCTTTAAGAATATGGAGACACCACCGCCTTTGGAGCTTCCGGACGTATTCTAGGGCTGAAAGGTATGGAATGAGTTGTAGCCTGGGAGTGCAGGGGTGCTTTCTGCTTCTTTAAACCAAGTCTCAGTTACAGCACAGATGCTCCTTGTTTGATCCAAAAATTGAGGAGCTCCTGACATCATTGAAGGCAAATGGCAAACTCTTGCTGCCATAGTTGTGAAATTTCATGTCAACAATACAGTTGCAGAAACAGGAATCCTTTGAGAGTCAGAAGAATGGTTTTAGAATCTGTTGTCCTAAACATTTTCAGGGCATCCCTAGGCAGCCAGCAGCAACCTTGTATTCCCATCCCAACCCAACCCAAAATTGAAGTGGTTAAGTAGGAAGAGATGTTCTGTCTGCTCATGGTAATCTTTTTAAAAATTGCAACCAGTGCATGGATCAGGCCCTGTTAGTGTTGTTGCAGCTGATGATGGTCCCACTTACCTCAGATGCTAATCTGCCTCTCCATGGCTGCTGACTTGTATCACTTCACCCAATACCTTTTGATCTGAAGTTGTCAATCTTCATTTTGTCATCAATGTGTGGGCTCTGATGTCCTTCAAGGATGCATCTGCAGTCTTTACAAATGGGTTGTCCTGTCGTCAGGCAGCCCTTCGGTCGGCCGGATTCCAAAGTCTGGGTCTGGCTTCGGCTGGTGTCGCACTTCACCCGACGTCATTGCGGCAGTTATTCGGGTATAAAGGCATCAGCCGACGCCATTTTCCTCAGTCTTTCTTGCCGCGTGGCGCCCAAAGCAGAAGCTGTTCGCAAGTGCCGGTTGGTCAGATCCAGAGATTACTACTACCGAATACTACTTCGAAGACTTCTATAAAGCTAAGTACCCCGTTGGGGACTCTTTCTTGCCTCAGCCGATGTCAGAGAAAGTTAATAACTGTTTATCTTGTGGGAAACAAATACCTCATAAAGATTTCCACTCCTATTGCATACATTGTTTAGGCCCAGACCACGACGTAGCAGCTTGTCTAGCCTGTGCTTCTTTTAACCGACGGACGCTTAGACGCCGGTCGGACTTTGCTGAACAGATTTTCGGCTCCGATTTTGCCTACATTATGCCGTCGGATCCTCCGACTACGCAAATAACCAAAAAACGCAAAGAAAAGGACCGACACTCGCGGTCCGCGGTTTCGGCCGAAACCGCGGTTAAGCAAACCACGAGTGTCTCGGTTTCGGCCGAAACCGAGCAAGCGGTTCTTTCTTCAGCCGATAACATGCCTTCTACCGAGGCCTCTTCAAACCTGGTAGAAACGGCTTCTGAAATCCAACCTTCTGTTGCGGTTTCACAGGATTTATCAGACACCATTCCCCTGGATATTTCAACCCCTGCACGTGGAGCTGCTAGGCCTCCTCCTGCTATGTCTATTAAGGCCTTTGCCAGGGCTAAAGCAGCCAAAGCATCAAAACCTGTGCCTGCCAAGCCCCCCTCTCACAGGCCCAGCACCAGCTCCCATATACTTTCTTTGGCTGAGGATCTCATCTCTTTAATTCGTGGAGCCCAGCCTCATCCAGACAGGGCCTCTCTCCCTCCTCCAGAAAAGAGGCCTAGAGCAGAGCCCCCTGAGCCAGTATCCACAGATGATTCCTCTGATGACTCAGAACATACAGATCCTCCTGAGGCTTCTTATTCTCCTTGCGAAGACTCTGATGCTTAGGACTCCATCCCTTCAGCCTCTCCTCCTGAGGAATTTTCCTTTGGGGAAACCTTGCATGCTATGAGGGAACAATTCCAGTGGCAGGGCCAAGATTTCTCAGACTCTAGAAAAAGGCTTAGGACCTTTCTACATTTGCCACAGCATAGGCCTTTAGCTATACCTCCAGTTCTTTCTGTTGTTGATGATGCATTTAATGATGCTTGTACTGCTCCTGATTCTTTACCTCCGGCTCCTGCTAAGCCCGATAGGTACTACAGGGTCCCGGACACTCACCACCACTTATATAAGGCTCCTTTTGCAGACTCAGAGACTATCTCCCAGGGTCCTAAAGCTGTAGCAGCTACTTCTTCTAAAAACCCCCTCCCCTCTGAAAGGGAATCCAGGTCCTTAGAGAGATGGGGTAAAAAAGTTTATACTTCTGCTACTTTGTCAGCTAGAGCTTTGAACTGCCAATTTCATATGATTCAATATCAAGAGTTTATGCTTGACCAGTTGACTAAAAAGCTGTCCTCTGAAGAATCTTTAGATAAAAAGTATGTTCAAGAAATGGTACATAACATACAGCAGGTTAGTAACCATTCTTTAAAATGTGGCTATGATGCACTGGAGGCTTCCTTTAGATCAGCCATGACTGGCACAGTTATCAAGAGGCATGCATGGTTGAAAGAACAGGCATTACCAGACCATGTCAAATCTAAGATTTTGGATGCACCTATGGACAAGGTCAATTTATTTGGTTCCCCTGCACAGCAGGTGCTAAAAAAGATGGAAGAGAAAGCAAAATCTGTACAAACAGTGAAAGATTTCTTACAAGTTCAACCTCCAAGGTTTAGAAGGAACTGGCCCTCCAAGAATTGGTCCTTTCCGGACTCCTCTAAGGCACTAAGAGGCAGGAATAGGCGCTCTAGAGGCAGAAACCAATCCAGGGGTGCCTACAGGGGTCGCCAGTGGCAGGGTAACAACCAACGAGGCACGGATACAGCCACCACCACTACAACAACTCAATCACAGTGACTTGGCGGTGGCACCGCCTACCAGGGAACAACTAGAAGCACCCTTAGGCGGAAAGCTAACCTTATTTTCAAGAAACTGGCACTGCATTACAAGAGAAAAATGGATTTTGCAAACTATAGACCAAGGTTACAGGTTCCATTTCCATACTCTACCAAGGAAGAGAGGAATGCCAAACCTACCACCTACTCAAAGGACAGAAGCTCTAAAACAAATATCTCAATTATTAAGAATGAGAGCTGTGGAAAAGGTACCATCTATGGAGCAAGGAAAGGGATTTTACTCCAGACTCTTCCTGGTACCAAGAAAAGAAAACAAATGGAGGCCTATTCTAGACCTGTCCGCTTTAAACACATTCCTCATTGTTCCAAAATTCAAAATGCTGACCCTACAGCAGCTTCTTCCCATGCTGGGCAAGGAGTCTTGGCTGGTAACTCTAGATCTCAAGGAGGCATACCTGCACGTCCCCATAAGACCAATTTGCAGAAGATACCTCAAATTTCTTGCGGGATCAGAGCATTATCAATTCTCAGCATTGCCCTTTGGCTTATCTACTGCGCCCAGAGTGTTCACGAAATGCCTGGCATCAGTAATCCCTCATTGCAGACTTCAGGGGATTCAAATCTATTCCTACCTGGACGACTGCCTGATACAAGCGGACAACAAAAACAAGCTAACAGAAGACTTACAAAGAGTCGTGTACCTGCTGCAAGCCCTGGGATATACAGTCAATACAAAAAAGTCAAGGCTGATTCCATCCCAAAGAATAACCTTTCTGGGTGCAGAACTGGACACATCAAAACAAATGGCATTTCTAACTGCAGAAAAGAAAGAGCAACATCCTCTCTACTTCTTGGCATTAACAAAGCAGAACCATCTAACTGCAAGAAAAGTGCTACAAGCTCTAGGCTTCATGGCATCCTGCATAATACTGGTCCCTCATGCCAGGCTGCATATGAGAAAGCTACAGTGGTACCTAAAGAATTTGTGGTCCCAGCACAAGCACAGCCTAGAAACCAAAATTCCAATGATCCCATGCCTGAAGCGAGAGTTCCTATGGTGGGCTCAGGCCTGCCAATCAAACACAGGATTGCCCTTCTGCAAAAGTCAACCAGGACAAACCATCAAGACGGATGCCTCAGACCTCGGTTGGGGGGCACACATGCTGGGCAAGTGCATTCAAGGCCTATGGACTCAAGACCAACTGCATCTGCACATAAATCTAAAAGAAATGATGGCAGTAAAATTGGCAATCCAGGCATTCAGACCTTTTCTCCAAGAAGGCCAGTTGATAAGGACAGACAACACCACAGTTATGTGGTACATCAACAAACAGGGAGGCACACACTCATACCCTCTATGCCGGCTGGCACTGGACCTATGGGATGTGGCTCTGAGCTACAACATTCAGTTACAGGCAATTTATGTACCAGGGAAGGAAAACATTCTAGCAGACATATTAAGCAGAACTACAACAGATGCCCACGAATGGATGCTGCATCCGGACATCTTCAAAACCATCGCAAGAGAATGGGGGATTACCACAAATAGACTTGTTTGCATCCCCATTCAATCACCAGTTGAAGAAATTCTGCACAAGGACTTACCACCCACTTGCTTGGAAGGTGGACTCCCTATCTTTCAGTTGGAAAAGCCTGACAGCATGCGCATTCCCACCACTTCCTTTGATGCACAAGGTGCTTCTGAAGATCAAAGAGGAACGCCCGAGAATCATTCTAATAGCCCCAGACTGGCCAAGACAACATTGGTATCCACTGCTGAGGAGCATGTCCCGGGAACAAATATGGACACTGCCCCTGATCCCATTACTGCTAACACAGAACAACTACAACATCCTGCATCCGAACCTAAAAACTCTGCAGCTAACTGCCTGGAACATTACATAACAGCAATTAACCCAAACTTATCCCAAAGGGTTAAAGACATAATCCTGGAGGCTCGTAGACCTTCAACAAGAAAGAATTATGCAGCAAAATGGAAAAGATATCTCATCTGGAGTACTGCAAAGGGGCAAGATGTGACACTGGTGAACATAGCCAACATCCTGGAGTACTTGGTGGAGCTCTTCCATACAGGCCTGTCCTATTCTTCCATCAAGATACATGCATCAGCTATTTCAGAAGAATACAGCTTGGATCCTCCTGTCGTCTCACATCCTCTGCTCAGACAGTTTCTGAGAGGAATTAAAAATGTAAAACCTCCCAGGAAACCTCCATTGCCAGCATGGGACTTGAACTTTGTGCTAGAAAAACTTACTCTTCCTCCTTTCGAAACAGCAGCAACAGCAGAATTACAATACTTATCCTGGAAGACTGCTTTCCTGCTGGCAATAACTTCAGCAAGAAGGGTCTCTGAACTACAGGCATTAATGGCAGTGCAACCCTTCCTGATCTTCCATCAAGATAGAGTGTCCATGAGAACAAATCCTACATTTATGCCTAAGGTGGTATCCAGAGTCTCTTTAAATCAGGCTATCCACCTTCCTACATTCTTCCCCAACCCACAGAACAGGGGAGAAAGGCTCTTACATACCTTGGATGTACACAGACAATTACGCTACTACCTGGACAGGACAAAAAACAATAGAAAAACTGACCACCTTCTGGTAGCATATGCAACAGGAAAGGAAGGAAAACCAATTTCTAAACAGACAGTCTCCAAATGGATAGGAAATTGCATTAGATTTTGTTACTCCTACCATGGAAAGAAAACTCCAGAGAACATCAGGCCTCACTCCACAAGGGCTACAGCCACTACCACAGCTTTCTTACGAGGAGTGGCTACCAAGGACATTATAGAGGCTGCTACTTGGACCTCGGTGCATACATTTGCCAAGCATTATAACTTACCTCTATACTCTAGATCCCGTGCTGGTTTTGCCACTGCTGTTTTGCAAGGGATCCTAACTACACCATAATCTCTTCTCATTTCCTCCTCCCCTAGTTTAGCTATGGTATTCTACCCATTTGTAAAGACTGCAGATGCATCCTTGAAGGACATAGTACAGTTTTGTACCTACCATAAATGTAGATGTCCGAGAGGAATGCATCTGCAGTCAGGATTACCCACCCTCCTTCCCCTCTGAGGTACTCCTAGGGTATTTACCAATCTTCAGCTAGCTTGGGGGGATCTATTATGGTGTATTTGTTTGTATATATGTACATACATGCTTATTTTGTGTGTTTTGCTCTCTACTATTTGGAAACTTGGCATTTATCCAAATTTAGCCATCCAAGAGGGCACCTGGCATCTGGGGCAAGAAACACTGAGGAAAATGGCGTCAGCTGATGCCTTTATACCCGAATAACTGCCGCAATGATGTCGGGTGAAGTGCGACACCAGCCGAAGCCAGACCCAGACTTTGGAATCCGGCCGACCGAAGGGCTGCCTGACGACAGGACAACCCATTTGTAAAGACTGCAGATGCATTCCTCTCGGACATCTACATTTATGGTAGGTACAAAACTGTACTTTCCGAAGCCTTAGAACTTACTCAGCTGCACCTAAAGCTCGTGGATACCAAAAAACTCTTGAGCACATCCATTACCCACAATGCTTTAGGGTAGATTACCTCAGATCAGTTAAGTATAAAATTTCTATTAAATCACTTTTTTCCTCATTTCTAATGTCCTTCCCCTTCTATCGCATCTTCTAAACTCTTCAGGTTTTTTTTTTTTTTTTTTAGGCAAACCATTCACTTCTTCCACTTTATAGTCTACTGTTAGGTAGTGCTTCTTACCATTTTTTGGTATACCATACCCTCCTTTTATCACTAAGGATTTTCCACTACCATTGTTGTTAGTTC
Source organism: Protopterus annectens (assembly GCF_019279795.1). Taxonomy (NCBI): domain Eukaryota; kingdom Metazoa; phylum Chordata; order Ceratodontiformes; family Protopteridae; genus Protopterus; species Protopterus annectens. The sequence goes on along the minus strand of NC_056728.1, from coordinate 441,338,785 downwards.
TTCCAATAACTTTCCTTCTGTGCCTTTTCTTTTCACCTTTCTTTTTTTTTTGGTAATTTCCCTTCCCTGGGGTATGAAAGTTTGAGTCTGTTTTTGCCTGTGTCTGTTGTCGCTGACTGCTCACTGTGGCTGATAAAGAAGGATCCAGCTGGTTTTAAGAAATGTTCAAAATGTGGCTGTAAAAATCCCTGCTTAGACCAACATTCCTTGTGCGTTTGTTTGGGCCCCTTACATTTGCAGGAAGACTGTTCCATCTGCCAAGCTTCACCGAGTGGTAGATAGGGAAAACTTATTTTGAAAGGTCTGCTTCGGTCGTCCTTTGGGGAGGCCATATCTGAACAGGACACCAAAACGAAATCAGGACATACTACTAATACCTCCTCTAGATCTTTGGAGGTGAAGAAGCGGTGTGCCTCGGCACAGAGCCATAAAAAGAAAAAGACTTCAGGATTCTAAACTCCATTGGAGTCTATATCAAAATCTTCAACTCCGAAGCATACTTCAGAATCTGCATCTAATTCCTCTGTTCCAGTACCTCCATCGGCACTGAAGGAATTGGTGTCACAGTTCACCACTTCCCAGGACACACTGTTCCTCTAATATGGATCTCTTTGCTGACAGGCCAAAGTTACCTTTGGTGGTAGTTGTCCATTCTTCCAGGAGTCTAACAGAAGATGACATGGAGAAGTTGGTGATGAAAATTCTTTGGGCCCAAGGGGGGGTCAGGGATGCCACCAATACCTACTCCTTCGGGACAGGCACTGATGGTCTCTACTTCCCCTTCCTTCCCTCCTCTAACCTCTGCAGGCACTTGAGTCCTCTGTTGCAAGTCTTCTAGAACCAACCATGTAGGTTCCAAATGCATCTTTTCTGTCTGAATGGACTGCTGCCTTGAGCACTTCTGATGTTTCAGAACTGGAGTCCTCCCGGAGATGTAGCTTGCCTGTTGGTTCCGGGGTGTTCGGGTCAACCCCCTTGTTATCAGAGCCATCTCAGTGCCCAGGAACATTGGCATGGACGAGTTTGGATCCGGCTTCGGCCGTAAGGTGGACCACTTCAGGGCAGGGCGGAGTTTCGGTACCTAGGTCCTCCCTTTCAGTTCTGGAGTCCCACTTGTCCCTTAGTTGATCAGCCTTCGATGCCATGAAGAGGGAATTGGCTGCTTCTAGCTTTAGGTCAGTTCCTTCCTACTTGGAACCCCTGTCTCTGACTCCCTTGGCCCCTGGGCATCAACCACTCATTCCACAGGGTCGACTGGTACTGCAGCCTCAGGTTACCCAGCAGGGTACCCTTTCTTCTTCTGAAACCTCCCCAGATGTTCCCTCTGAGGAGGTCGCTCAGAAGAAGGTATGTAAGAGGAAACATTTGGACTCTCCAGAAAAGTTCATCATGGAAGACACAGATTTCGATGAGGGCAAAGTGTCCCCCAGGTCACCCACTGATGATGTCTCCTTTGGAGACATCCTGGAAATTCTTAAGTAGAGAGGTGATTGGAAGTCCCTCATCCCTTCAACCGAGGAATCCATGTACCTGCAGGCTTTTGGTACCTGCCCATCTACTACTACTATAACTTAGCCTGCCAACGAGCTGATTGAGTTGATCTCTCAGTGGGCATGGAAGGCCCCTGACACCGTCAAACCAATCCCTAAAAGGCCAGACAAAATTATCACAGCCTCTGAGGATAAACCCTTCTAGTCAAAAGGAGTTACAGTAGATGCCATGGTAGTAGCAGCGGCCACAAAAAAGGAACTAGCAGAGAAGAGTTCCTCTATCCATCCTCCCAACAAGGAGTCATGGACGATGGATAGATTTGGGAAAGGAGTTTATGTTCCACCAACCTTTGCCGTACGGTCTTTGAATTACTTGGTGCACTTCACTAGATTTAAAGAGAAATCTAATCAAGGAGCTGTCAGATACTCTGTCAGGTGCTGTTTCTGTCAGTCACCTCCCATTTAGCTACCCTGACTTCCATCTCTAACTCTTCCATGAGACTCATTTGTTAAGTAGCCGAAGGAATGACTAGAGCAGCAGATTCAGGTATTTCCATAAGGAGGCACACCTGGATGTGCTTGTGTGATTTCTGCAGAGCCCTTCAAGTTTTTGTTTGTCAATGCGCCCTTTTATGGCTCATCCTTTTTGGTCCAACTGTTAGAGACACTCTAACCAGGCGTGATAACGATGGGAAAACCCTTTCTGCCGTAGAAGTAAGTTTTCCACTCCTTAAAGGTATTTTTCTAGGAACCAGAAAAATGTGGTTTACAAAATCCCAAGTGTCTTCCCAGAACACACATGGTGGTGGTTCTTCCAGGAACAGAGGGGGGAACAATGGTGGAAGACACCGCTCAGGTGTCAGAGGTGGTCCACAGAACCAGGGTGTCTGTTGTTCCTTTTTTGGGAAACATTTCCAACGCTCCTAAAGGGAGGCCCGATTGTCCACCTCTGGAGGCAGTTGGGGGTCACTTATCCTTGCACCAGAAAGCCTGCCAAAAAATCACCTCTGATAGTTGGGTGCAGAGACTCTTTTCCATAGGTTACACAATTGCCTTTTCTTTTCCTCCTCCCCAGTCAAAGAAATTCCCTAACGTTTCACCCAGTCAGAGGGAACAAGACAGCTATTAAATTCAAAAGCTGCTAGAAAAGAGTCATCCAAGAAGTCCCACCAGACCAGTAAAATCCGAGTTTTACTCTCTAGATTGTTTTTAGTGCCAAAAAAGACAGGGGACTGGAGACCAATTTTGGATCTCAGCAAACTGAACAAATCTCTTCAAAAAAACAAATTTCGGATGGTCACTATACAGGCCATTGGTCTGCTTTTAGGAAAGAATGACTGGATGTGCTCTATAGATCTTCAGGACGTGTACTACCACCTAAAGATGGATAGATGCTTCAGAAGATTCCTTTGCTTCTGGCTGAGAGACCATCATTACCAATTCAGAATTATGCCCTTTGGTCTCACCACAGCCCCCAGGATGTTCACAAAATGCATGGCAGTAATAGTAGCTTACTTAAAACTGCAAGGTTTTAGGTGTTTCCGTATCTTGACTGTTGGCTGATTTCTGCTACTACTAGGCAGCTACTTCTAACAGTAAAGCAAAAGGTCTTTATGCGACCATTTAGGCATCCCAATCCTCTCCGGAACCAACTCAAAACATAATATTTATAGGAGCTTCTCTGGATACAACAACATCCATTGCCTCACTTCTCTATCTCGACTGGAAATTATTCAGACTCCAGTCCAGACACTAGTATAAAAGGAAAACGTTCCTGCATGGCAGGTACTTCAGACATTAAGCTCAGTGGTGGCGGCCATAACTATTGTTCCACTTGCTAGGTTCCATATGAAAATCTTAGTGGTTGCTTGCAACACAGTGGTCCATCCTTCAGCATTTCTGATCAGTGGAAATCTTGATCACCAACACATGCAAGAGAAATCTCCTATGGTGGGTTAATTCGAAAGAAGCTGCACAAGGGCGCCCGTTCATACCTCCTCAACCCAAAGCCACAGCGACCAGTGACACTTCCCAGCTGAGGTGGGGGAGTATTGCCTGGGAAAGGCAGTCCAAGGCATCTGATCCTGGATGGTGGCTGTCTGCACATGAACGTTCTAAAGATGAGAGCAGTACTGTTAGCGTTGCAAGCATTCCAGGACACTCTACCTCTAGAGAGGATTGCAGTTCAGGCAGACATGTCTGTAGTCTAGTACATCAACAAACAAGGGGGGAACCAGGTCTTACCCCCTTATGCCGAGAAGCCCTCCGAGTGTGGCAGTGGGAGATTTAATTCAACCCGTGTCTGTTTGCAACAAATGTGATAGCAAACAAATTGAGCAGGTGCAGTCTTCTACCTCACAAGTGGTCCTTCAATCCAGAAGTTTAGGAAAAGATATTCTGTACATGGGGCCAACCATGCTGCAACCTTTTTGCCTCCCCTCTGAACAACAAGTGCAGCAGCTACTTTGCCCTAATCCCCCCAGAAGGTGAGTTACTGAGGGATGCTCTTTTTCACAGTTGGCCATCTGGTGGTCTTTACACCTTTCCTCTGATCCCACTGATTCCGAAATTTCTACAGAAAGCAGCCAGGTTGGACAATTCATGTTGTTCATCAAAGGCATTGAGCTAAATTACATTAAGGGCCACAGTTCTTCAGTCTGGCAGTGAATTAACAACGTATAACCATGAAAAAGCTGGGCCAAACCCTTTCCCACTGTAAATGGCAGTTCATCTGCCACTGGGGACCTATTTTAGGTACCAGTGGAGGTCTTGTGCCTACCAAAATCTGTAGGGCCATCGGCAGGTTCTGTTTTGTCATCAGTATCATATTCATTGGAACAGCTTTAGGATTATTGATAGTAAAATTGTCTCCATTTGGCAACTCTGAAGCATTTTGGACCCCATAGCTTGACACCACTCTTCTCAGGAGGTGGTTGTAAGGGAATTTCTAAGTAGTAATTTGTTTACCTGGTTGTCCAACTGTTTTGATGGCCATTAAGTTCAACTTTATTTCACTTAGTTTTTTCTCTACCTGCATTTGGGAAATCATGGGAGTACTTACAAAGATTAACATAATAGGCTGACCTTTGCTTTTGTCTTCTCTCTGCTGTTATAGTCTTGTCTCCCTGACACCTCTACTCTGCCTCTTCCTGGAGCCAGTCTTTTGGCACATAAGCACATTATGGGGAGGCTAGCCAGTAAAGGGAGGGTTGAGAGGCTTAGTTTTTTGCACCTCTTGCTTGGGTGAATTGAGTGAAGACAGTCGCATACTGTACTCCCAGTGCTTGCATCTTCAGTGGAGACCGGGGCTAATTGAAAGACAAAAGTATAGACCAAAGAGTGTGGGATGTGGGACTTTAGGATTGTATGGGGAAGTTGATTATGCAAGTGAGGAACTTTCTAGAACCTTAGAGCTGTAGTGCACATTGCATTAACAGTTGCGAGCTGGTGGATTTCACAGGGGAAATCTAGTTAAGCATTAAAAAAACAAAAAAAAAACACCCTCTGCTCCCCAGCAAGATGGGGGTACCCATTCTCTGCTGCAGCACCGCAGATGTTCAGAGCTGAGTAAAAGAGAAAAAGTAGCATATGGGAAAGGGCAGACATACAAAACAACCAACCAGCTGGAGAGGCCACAAAAGTTCCTCACCAAAAGGATAAAGGGTCTCAAACATCTGTCCTATGCTGCCCGACTGAAAGAACTCCAGCTCTATTCAGTAAACTTACCGCTTGCTCAGAGGTGACCTTTGCCTAACATACAAGGCCATGTCAAACCCAGATTTGATGAAGATGCTTCACCTCAAAAAATCTAGATCCGTCAGAGCCACAAGGGCGGGAGACTTAAACCTCGACACGGCTATTAATAGGACGTGCTGGAGGGATAGATTCATCACCCAAAGACTCCCTATGCTGTGGAATAAAATCCCGGTATATGTGAGGCAGAGCACCTCGCTGGCCTTGTTCAAGAGAAATCTTGACCAATGGATGGGAGATCGCAGATATACCCCAGGGATTACCTCAGTGTCACTGCTCGACAGAGGCACAGCAAAATAATGGGTATAGTTCCCCATACTAAAGGGGTGGCGTAAGCCACAAAACTATGGGCTAGGCTTGTAAATGCCCTCGGGCAGATAGCCTAGTATGAACCTATATATCCAAGATTCAAAGATTCAATTCCATTTTTTCTGTACCAGAAACAGAACCTGAAGGTAATACTTTCTTATGCTGTGAGGCAGTTTACAACAAGATAAATCTCACTTGGGCATTGTACAGTTCATCTTCTGACATTTTGCATGAGAGACTAGATATGCTTTTGGGTCCTCTTTTTGGCACAGCAAGATCCAAAAGTATTACAGAAGGTTTCAACACTTTCACATAGGGGCAATTCATTACTAGGTCTGGTATACATTTTTAATTACAACTGCACTGAAGTCCAAAGGCTATCATCTTTTCCATATTTGTCCAGCTGAGTGCCGTCTAGCCAGTATATTCTGATCAGAGGCAGGAATTCCACTGTAGGGCTCACTGTAGGACTCTCTGTTTAAGGATTGTGTTACATGAGTTCAATCCAGTACCTGCACTTATTTTGTAGGATGCTGTTTGGATAGCAGAAATTTGAAGGGCCTTCTTTCTCCTTCCCAGATTAGTTGGTGTTCCTGGAGGGGGAAAAAGCTTCTTTTCTCAAGCAAAAAATACTTGCCAATGACATTGCTAAGACCCTTTGTTTTCTGGATGGTATGATTGAAAAGAATACTTTGTGCTACTTAGCTTTAGTAGATGCAAAATAAATCTGAAATACATCTGAGTAGTCTTCTCTACTTGTGAAAGACTGGCAAAATGATTTTAGAACTATTTAGCTGAGTGGGGTAAAGAAATGTCTGCCAAAAAGTACGTACCCTTTGGATGTGAACTGCTGCTATGAAGATGCCTCCTTTTTACCTTCCAGTTAAGAAAAAATCTGTGTTTGATCCATCTGGGGGAGTGACAGCCAGCCCTAAGCAACCAGTTTTTCACAGCATTGAGTCCTTCGGTTCCAGCTATTGCCTGAGAGCAAGGTCTTGCAGTCAGGATTGCTGTCTTCTCTAAGGTGGTGTAGAAGTTTTCTCAGAAAAAAAAAACACACACACATTTTTAAGTGGAAAATATGTTCATTTATAGGCTTTAGACTGATATCAAATGGTGTATTTTACTGTACCCACCATGGTACTAATATTTTTTTCCTGCCTTTCCAAATTGGAGCTTGGTTATCAGTGATTTTCATCTGTCAGTTATTTGTAGTTCTCGTGAGAGAGGGTACTTTGTTAGTCAGGTTTTGCGCATTTTAAGAAAAAACAAATTTATAATCCCTACCTTTCAGCTAGCTCATTCATCAGTATTTATTTCATAAAAGTCGTAGCTTCTTGGGTAGATCTATATTATTTTTCATATAGACAGTATCATTGCACAACAGTTTCAGTTTTATCCCAATTATTGTCATTTTTTTTATCTACATTAGTTTACCTCTTGTAATTCTTTTTTTTTTTTTTTTTGGAAGAAATATTTATTAAATTATCATGTGTTGCCTCTCTTTTTTCAAATACTGTAAAGTAAGGGAACATTTAATTCATGTAATGGATGTTCACAGACCTCTACAAAGTGTCAGCAATGAGGAAGGACCTTCCAGCTGTTTTCTTTTGCAAGAAGGGTAATTGAAACTGTCAGAATGACTTTCCAGTTGATAATGCAACTGTAACAGTTGTACCGTGAAATTTTCTGACAGAAAAGCAGCGCAGACCACTTCCTAAAAGACCCTAAACCTTTTCCATTGAAACGGTGCTATTTTCTACAGCTACATTGAAAGTGTGCTTTTTATACTGACTGCATAGTTCTCTGTGTGTACATTTTCTAAGCACTGTATGCTAGACACAGCTTTGAAGAACCAGTGCTTTTTGCCTTTACATTCTTGAAAGGTATTCTTCCATAATGCTGCTTCCAGGAATCTGTCTTAACTGCTTGGATTCTGTCCTGTAAGTTCCCACAGCCAGTGCATTATATGCCACATCAGTTAATGTGACTATATAGTATAGTGATGGATTTTGGGATGTGTATCAACAGAAGTCGTCCTCCCAACTGTTTCCTCTTTTGTCTTTCAGATCCCTTCCTCATTTTTGTCTGGTGCTTTTTATCTCAGCCGAATTGAGTTTTTAACCAGGAGTTTAACTAGAATACTATTTCCCGCAGTCATTCGGGGACTAGTTGTTAAGAAATGGAGGGTTCTAATATCTGCCCAGATAGAAGTTCTGAAGATGACCCAAGGGTAAAGTTTTGATATTTGAAAAGTTCGGTTTGCGGAGTGATTCGAATACTGGGGAGCCCTAAGTCGTAAACTAAGAGAGTGGAGTTTATTCATCTCTTGTTATAGCTGTTATATCAGTGAGAGTTCACTTAACTTATTTCTGTTGTGAAGACTGAAATTTAAGGATTCTTTCTGGGTGAATATTAGTATGCTCAAATTACTAAGCAGTCAGACTGGTACTGTTTTCCACAAATGCTCCCTTTGATAGAACATTGTGCTACAGTTTTCCTGCTGGCATATGTTTAATCCATTATTAAATCACAAACCGCTCTGTAGCACCAGAAATGGGTCACCTTTATGAGTTTGTAGATACCAGGAGTCATGTCTCCAGAAATTATTACACTGCATCCTTGTAAAAATATGATAATGAGTGCATACTGTGCTTCCCACTGATACTTTTGTAAATTGCTGTACGACCTCTATGATGGGGTCTTTTTGTCACTGTATGTGATAATTCAGCTGCAGACACCTGCAGTGTGATTAGAGGAGAGTCGTGATACTTGACACAGTAGGGCTTTGTCACTTGGCTCATTCAGATTTTTTTATATTTGGTTGCATCTCTGTTGGGGTTGTATTGCATACAGCTTAGGACACCACTGATTCCTTGCAGTCAAATTTAATGTAACTTGACTTAAGCATGTGTCACAGTGTATCTGAAGACAACCCCCTTCCCATCATCCCTTTGTAACTCAGTCATAAATGGCTACAGACTGAATACATGCATTATAAGAGACACTAAAATTTATTTTCTTGTGTAGTGTTGTCTAGCTCATGCATTGCTAGATACAGCATCTCTCTAATTGTAGACTTTTAGAATGTTGTTAGTACCAGAGATTGCAGTTTGTCTTCCCACACCCATCTCTGTGTACTTTATCCTTTGCTAGCAACCTATTTATTGGCTTTGATGTTATCTGCTAAATAATTTCTACAAACCACTATTTGTAGTTTGAAACCGAATGCTACAAACATACAATGCCTAAGGGCACCAGAGATGTTCACCTCGTTGGATAGAATATGCTTTGCTTGTATTTACTACAGCAATGATCAAGTCACCTTAAACTGGAAAAATCCCAAGGTCACCACTGAAAGTAGGTCATTGTCTTGCAGGGTTTGCTTTTTAACAGGTGATCTGAAAAGTAGTCCTCTGTGTTCTGTAACTGACTGGGGGCCTCTTTTTTTTCTTTTAAGTAAAACTTTCCCAGGCTGCTTGAAAACCTTTTCATGTCTCATCTCACAGTCCAGTTCTCTTCTGCCATTCTGCAAGCTTGGTTACATGAAAAAAAAAGTTTTAGGTTACCTCTTGTGTTTCTGATATTTCATCTCGGTTATTAAAAAAAATAAATAAATCAAAACATATTCACATCATTAACATAGGCAGAAAATATTAGAGGGATAGTAGTTTTGTTCCAAACAGATCCGCCAACTCAGACTTTGGCACCTCATGGCAAACGCGTTAAACTTTCATAAAACAGTGTCCACATGTATTTCTAGTGACATAAAGAATTTATTTTTACAGTTTTGAGGGAACTAAAGAATATCATACAACCATGAACCACTCAAAAGATCAAATCTAAGGAGTCTTACTATTTTGTGAAGCACTTTTACATGTTATATGGACTTTAATGTGATTACAGACAGGTTCCATACCTACTGTGTAATAACCACATATTCAGAAAATATTGTAATCCAGAAAACGTTATGAGATTGTTTTAATTTATTTTTTTAATAAAAACTGTTGTGTACAAGAGTATCAGATGATCTGATATTAACATTTTCATATTTCATTCATTCCTCTACTAATGGGTTCTTGGATCCTAACCCGACATTTTTTTAAATTCTTGGATCTGACTCTCGAGCTCATCCTTTACCCATAATGTCCCTTATCACTGCATTCCCTCAGATCTTGTTTGCTGTTCTAATGATTCAGTCGGGATTGTGTTCTCCCAAACTCTGGGGTGCTTTTTATAGGTTTTGTGAGTAAAAAAATAAGTTTCTCTCTAGTAAATTTCTTTAGATAACCTTTGCTTCTGTACTCCTTGTGGTAGGTTTTTCCATATCCTTTTTCTCTACCTTTTTAAGGATATTTATTTTTTTAACCATAGTTGGTATTGGCTTTTCCTTTGTTTTACCGTACTTTCTAAGACCTTTTTTTTTTTTTTTTTTTTTTTTACCATTGTTAGTAAACTTTCCTTCTATCTGATAAAGAAAAAAAATCAAAAATATTTATATTTGGTATTACAGTCTTGTTCCTTACTTTTGAAATTGTTTATTGTTGGTATAGTTGAAAATCCTGCCGGGTTTAAAAAGTGCACTTCCTCTGGACATCAGATACCTAATTCTGATGTCCACAGGAAGTGCATTTGTTTAGACCCTTTGCATTTAGAAGTGCCGTGCGAAATCTGTGCTGGATTTAACTCCTGGGGCTCTCTGTGATGGATGTAATAAGTTGGTCCTGAAGGGCCTTTTGCCTGCTGCTGCTTCTTTCACAGCTTTTAATCAGGGGCTCATTCCCCCCTCCAGAAAGCAGAAATCTTCAGATCCCAGGGAGCATAGGTAGCTCTGTCCTGCACAGTCTCCAAGATCCACTCCAGACTCTCAGATATCTCCAGAAGTTTAAAATATTGGGTCTGACACCCTTGGATCCGACCGTCATAGCCTCTAAATCTCCTCTGATCTGGAGTCCCTGTTTTTCTTTGGAGGCAGTGTCTCCTAGGCTTAGATCTCCCTTTTTACAGGAGATTCCTAGGAAGTTTGCTCGTCTTCCCTCCACCTCTTCCTTGATCAGGTCCTCCTGAAGTCTTTCTGATGTAGATGTGGAGAGGATTATGAGAAATTTCCTTAGAGCAAAGATCCAGCTGGGCATTTTACAGTCTCCCATCAGATCTATGAGCTTTCAACCACCTTTGCACTGGATTGTGACTCCTTCTCCAGTCAGACTTGCAGTTTTGTAGCCATCCGATCCGAAAGCACCAAGAGTCAAAGTGTCTGATCTGAAGATCCCACCTTCTTCTTCGACTCTGACTGTTTGCCTTACTCATTTGGCACCAGTCCCCACTAAGCAGGATGTGTCTTGGAGCCAAAGCATCGGCACCAGATCCGGGGGGTTACTTCAACTTGGAGGTTTTTGGAGCTGTTGGTTCCCCTTGGAGCTTTGGTGCTGGACAGCTTTGGTCCGACTTCCTCCACAGAGAGGAGATCCAGGAAGGTTGGCGAATCACCTGAGCTTTCTCCCATCAAAGGGCTCTTCAACTGTCACCTCCATCAGAGCCTATCCCCATTCCTCCCTTGAATTTGAGCTCTAAGCCTCATCACCATAATCCACAGGGGTCCCTTAAGATCTTCCAGACAGTTCCTATTCAGGAATGTCCATTTCTTCCAATATATCTCCAGAGCATCCTACTAAAGAAGTTCCTCAGAAGAGAGTGTGCAGTAGGAGGCACTCAGATTCCCCCTCAAGAGTCTTTGGCTGAAGAGACAGATTTTGATGAGAGGAAAAGGTCCCCATCAGGGGATGTCTACTTTGGAGGCATTTATGTTGCTGCACCAGAAAGGTGGTTGGTCTTCCCAAACCCCTTCCCAAAAGGTGTCTGTGTTCCTAGAAGCCTTTGGAGCTGGCTCATCTATGTCTTGGCTTACCCTCTCCCAAGAATGAATGACCTTATAGACCTTGTCTCCCGCTGGGATTTGAAGGAACTGGACACCATAGAGCCTATTCCCCCATCGACCAAACAAGATCCTTGGAGCCCCTAAAGATGGGCACTTTTAGAGAAAATAAATCCCAGTAGATGCTATGCTTGTTGCAGCAATCACCAAAAAGGAAGTAGCCAAGCAGACCTCCACTGTCCAACCTAATAATAGGGAGTTTAATGAGTTGAACAGGTATGGAAAGTGCATTTTTGCAGCAGCAACTTTTGCCTTGTGGTTGCTTAACTACCTGACACACTTTACTAGGTTACAGAGGGATTTGGTAAAGGAACTTTCTAAGTCTATCCTGGGGTTCATTTCAGCAGAGGAAGAGATAATTTATTCCTCCCAAATGGCCAGCCTGCAGTCTGTATCTAATGCATCCATGAGGTCAATTTCTCAAGCAGCTGAAGGTTCCTCACGGGCTGCTGGTTTAGGCATAGCCATTAGGAAACATGCCTGGATGAGATTGTGTGATTTTGTGGAGCACTTTAAATCCTCATTCATCAATGCTCCCTTTGATGGATATTCTCTCTTTGGGCTGACAGTTAAAGATTCACTTTCCCACAGAAAGCAAGTTGGGAGAGACCTTGTCTGCTGTTGGAATCTATTTCTCTACCCTGCAGAGATCGTTCTCCCGGAATCAATGTGGTGGTAAGAAAATGTGGTTCTGAAAATTTCAAGGGCCTTTTCAAGATTCACGTGGGGATTTTTCTACCAGAAGCAGAGGGGGAAATAACAATGGAAGACACCATCCTCGTGGCAGAGGGGGCCCAAAGAACCAAGGGTCTTGAGAGTCTTTCTCAGCACTCTTGAAAGGTTGCCCAACTGTTCTTCTCTGGTGGCTGTTGGGGGAAGCTTATTCTTGCACCCAATTGCCTAGACAGCCATCACAAGAAATTCTTGGGTGCAAAGGATCATATCCAGAGGATATTTCATTTCCTTTTCACAAAGTCCTTCACAGAAGAGACTTCTCCCTGATGTTCCACCCAATCAGAAGAAGTTGGCAGCTCAAGAAATCCAAAAGCTGCCAGAAAGTGTCATCCAACAGGCCAGTCAGGATTCAATATTTACTCAAAGTTCTTTTTGGTGCCACAGAAAATAGGGGACCTGAGACATATTCTGGATTTGTGTCTATAACAATTTGTGAAGAACTCCAAATTCTGGATGGTCATGGTTCAGTCCATTCTGCCCCTTCTACAGAAGGATGGTTGGATGTGCTCTGTAGATATTAAAGATGCGTATTATCACATCAAAATAAACAGGTGCTCTAAAAGGTATCCATGCTTTCGGCTGCGACTAGTCATTACCAGTTCAGAGCCCTGCACTTTGGTCTCACCATAGCCCCCAGTGTGTTAACCAAATGGATGGCAGTGGTAGCACCTCATCTCAGACTGCATGGATTCATAATGTTTTCTTATTTATACAGCTAGTTCCTTTCCCCACCAACCAAGCATCTACTAGAGAAGGCCAGGGATTACTTACTCCAGTTGTGACCATTCCTAGGGATCACAGTCAGTCTTTCCAAGTCCCATCTTTAACTAGTTCAAGTTTTGAAGTTTATAGGAGCTCACTTGGACACTGTCAGTCATTTTGCTTTTTTACCCCAAACCAGTGTAAGATTGCATGTCAGACAGATTATAGGGAATCCCTCTCCTCCAGCAAGATTGGTTCTTCAAGTCTTGGGTTTGATGGCTGCAGCGATTCCCCCCCCCCCCCCCCCCCATTTACCTACAGCTCACCTTCACAGCTCTTCAGTGGACACTGGCAGTACATTGGTTGATATTTCAGCATCCTTTGAAACATTTCAAAAAATGTAGCCAGCACACCAGGGTGAGATGAACCAACGTACTTTTTAATAAAGTAAAAGCAAGACAGACCGGTTTCGGCTGCTAAACCAAAGCCTTCTTCAGGGACACTGATTGTTTTAGTTTATTGGGCAGAACAGAGAAAGCTGGATCCTTTTACTGCTCCTGTTCCTGTTAGATTTTTTTTAGCTTCAGTCTTTCAACATGGTGCCAGTTTCTCCACAGTAAAAATCCAGCTTGCAGCCATCTCTAATTACCGCATAGGACATACTTCCCTGCTTGCCTCTTCTAAAATATGTAAGGCATTCCTTAAGGGGGTATCCTTGTGCTTAGACCTCTGATTAAGATCCCGAGGTGGAGTAGGATCCTTTATGATGTCCTTCATGGATGCATCTGCAGTCATAACAACTGGGTTGTCCTGTCGTCAGGCAGCCCTTCAGTCGGCCGGATTCCAAAGTCCGGGTCCGGCTTCGGCTGATGTCGCACTTCACCCGACGTCATCTCTGTTGGTCTTCGGGTATAAAGGCATCAGCCGGCGCCATTTTCCTCCGTCTTTCTTGCCGCGTGGCGCCCGAAGCAGAAGCTGTTCGCAAGTGCCGGTCGGTCGGATCCAGAGATTACTTCTACCGAATACTACTTCGAAGACTTCTAAAGCTAAGTACCCCGTTGGGGACTCTTTCTTGCCTCAGCCGATGTCAGAAAAAGTTAATAATTGTTTAACCTGTGGGAAACAAATACCTCATAAAGATTTCCACTCTTATTGTCTGCCTTGTTTAGGCCCAGCCCACGACGTAGCAGCCTGTTCAGCCTGTGCTTCGTTCAACCGACGAACGCTTAGGCGTCGGTCGGAGTTTGCTGAACAGTTTTTCGGTTCTGATTTTGCGTACATTATGCCGTCGGATCCTCCGACTGCCCAATCTGCCAAAAAACGCAAAGATAAAGACCGACACTCGCGGTCCGCGGTTTCGGCCGAAACCATGGTTAAGCAAACCGCGAGTGTCTCGGTTTCGGCCGAAACCGAGAAAACTGATCAAAGTACAGCTGAATCTATCTCTGCAACTGAGGCCCCTGCTACCACTCTTGAAACGGCCTCAGAAATTTTATCCACTACGGTGGTTGCCACTGACTTATCAGACACCATTCCCTTGGATGTCTCTACCCCAGCACGTGGTGCTGCTAGGCCTCCAGCAGCCATGTCCATTAAGACCTTCGCCAGGGCTAAAGCAGCAAAGACTACTAAAACAGTGCCTGTTAAACCCCCTACAACCAGGCCCTCCTCTAGTTCTCAAATGCTTACTCTGGCAGAAGATTTAATTTCATTAATTAGAGGATCTCAATCTCACCCAGACAGGGCCTCTCAGCCCCCAGAGAAGAGACCTAGGGCAGAGCCCCCTGAGCCAGTGTTCTCTGATGAGTCTGCCGATGAATCAGACATAACTGATCAGCCAGAGGCTCCTTTCTCCAATTTTGAAGACTCTGATGCTGAAGAATCCATTCCAGCTGCTTCCCCACCAGAAGAATTCTCCTTTGGGGAAACCTTACATGCCATGCGAGAGCAGTTCCAATGGCAGCAACAGGATTTTTCAGACTCCAGAAAAGACTTAGGACCTTTCTGCACCTTCCACAGCACAGGCCCTTAGCTATACCTCCTGTTCTCTCTGTGGTGGATGATGCTTTCAATGATGTCTGCTCCGCACCAGATTCTTTACCTCCAGCCCCTGCCAAACCAGACAGATTTTACAGGGTGCCAGACACTCATCACCACCTTTACAAGGCCCCTCTTGCAGACCCGAAACTATATCCCAGGGTCCCAAGGCAGTAGCCGACCATAGCAAAAACCCTATTCCTTCAGAAAGGGAAGCAAGGTCATTAGACAGATGGGGCAAAAGGTCTACACTTCAGCTACTCTCTCAGCTAGAGCTTTAAATTGTCAGTTTCACATGATACAATACCAAGAGTTTATGCTTGATCAGTTAACTAAAAGCTAACCACTGATGAATCTCTTGATAAGAAATATGTATTAGAAATGGTAAATAACATACAACAGGTTAGTAACCATTCCTTAAAATGTGGCTATGATGCACTGGAGGCTTCATTTAGATCAGCCATGACTGGCACAGTGATAAGAAGGCATGCATGGCTAAAGGAGCAAGCTCTACGGATCATGTTAAAGCTAAGTTGCTAGATGCTCCTATGGATAAGACAAGTTTGTTTGGTACACCTGCCCAGCAGGTTATGAAGAAAATGGAAGAAAAGGCAAAATCTGTTCAAACGGTTAAAGATTTCTTGCAGGTTCAACCCCCAAGGTTTAGCAGGAACTGGCCTGCCAAAAATTGGTCCTTTCCTGACTCCACAAGACCTCAAAGGGGCAGGAATAGACGTTCCAGAGGCAGAAACCAATCCAGGCCAGGTCCCTACAGAGGACGACAGTGGCAAGGTAACAACAGAGGCACAGACACAACCTCTGCCACTACATCAACTCAACCACAGTGACTTAACCCTAAGTCCGCCTACCAGGGAACAAATAGCAGCTCCCCTAGGCGGAAAATTAACCTTATTTTCAAAGAACTGGCACTATATAACAAAAGACAAGTGGATTTTACAAACCATAGATCAAGGTTACCGGTTCCACTTCCACACTTTATCAGTCAAAAGAGGAATGCCAAATCTACCGCCAAATCAAAAAAACAGAGGCTCTACAACAGATAATGCAGTTAGCAAACATGAGAGCTGTGGAAAGAGTGCCAACAGCAGAGCAAGGAAAGGGGTTCTACTCCAGACTATTCCTAGTTCCAAGAAAGGAAAAAAGTTGGAGACCAATTCTCGACCTGTCCGCCTTAAATACATACATCATTGTCCCAAAATTCAAAATGCTGACCCTACAGCAACTTCTTCCCATGCTGGGCAAGGAGTGTTGGCTGGTAACTCTAGATCTCAAGGAGGCATACCTGCACGTCCCCATTCGACCAATCTGCAGAAGATACCTCAGATTTCTTGCAGGATCAGAGCACTATCAATTCTCAGCATTGCCCTTTGGCTTATCTACTGCGCCCAGGGTATTCACAAAATGCCTGGCATCAGTAATCGCCCATTGCAGACTACAGGGAATTCAAATTTACCCATACCTAGACGACTGCCTGCTACAAGGGGACAACAAAAGCAAGCTGACAACAGATTTACAAAGGGTCATTTACTTGCTGCAAGCACTGGGATACACAGTCAATCTACAAAAGTCAAGGCTGATACCATCCCAAACAAGGACATTCTTGGGCTGAATTGGACACAGTAAAACAGATGGCATTCCTAACAAAGGAAAAACAAAAGAACTCCCTCTTTACTTCTTGGCACTAACAAAACTGAACAAGTTAACAGCAAGAAAAGTACTGCAGGCCTTGGGCTTCATGGCATCATGCATAATCTTGGTTCCACTTGCCAGACTACATATGAGAAAACTACAGTGGTACCTAAAGAATTTATGGTCTCAACACAGACACAGCCTAGAAACAGAAATCCCACTAATTCCATGCTTAAAACAGGAGTTCCTATGGTGGGCTCAGGCATGCCAGTCAAACCCAGGGCTACCCTTTCGCAGATGTCAAGCAACCCAGACCATCACAACAGACGCTTCAGACCTAGGATGGGGGGCCCACATGCTGGACAAATGCGTGCAAGGATTGTGGACACAGGATCAACTTCACCTGCACATCAACCTAAAAGAAATGCTGGCAGTAAAACTGGCAATCCAAAAGTTCAGACCATTTCTCAAAGAGGGCCAGTTGATGATAAGGACAGACAACACCACAGTCATGTGGTACATCAACAAACAGGGAGGCACTCATTCATACCCCCTATGCAGAATGACTTTGGAGCTGTGGACCCTGGCACTAAGCTACAACATCCAGTTACAGGCAATATTTGTACCGGGAAAAGAGAATACTCTAGCAGACATATTAAGCAGAACCACATCGGATGCCCACGAATGGAAGCTGCACCCGGACATCTTCAAGACCATCTCAAAGAAATGGGGAATGCCTCAGATAGATCTATTTGCATCACCTACCAATCACCAGCTCAAAAATTCTGCACAAGGACATTCCACCCACTAGCATGGAAAGTGGATTCGCTCTCCTTCAGCTGGAAAGGCCTAACAGCATATGCATTCCCACCTCTTCCCTTGATACACAAGGTATTACTAAAAATCAAGGAAGAACGTCCAAGGATAATCCTGATAGCTCCAAACTGGCCAAGACAACACTGGTACCCACTGCTGAGGAGCATGTCTCGAACAATATGTGGCCAATACCCTGATGCCTTTGATGTTAACTCAGAACAACTACAGCATCATACATCCAAACCTAAAAACGTTGCAACTGACTGCATGGAACATCACATAGCAGCAGCTAATCCAGAACTTTCCCAAAGAGTTAGAGACATTATTCTTGAAGCACGCAGACCTTCAACAAGAAGAAACTATGCTGGAAAATGGAAAAGGTTTGTCAATTGGAGTACTGAAAGAGGAAAAGATGTGTCAAACATAGATATGCCTAACATTCTGGAGTACCTAGCCGAACTTCTTCATTCAGGCCTGTCCTACTCCTCCATCAAGATACATGCATAAGCTATTTCAGCAGAATACAGCTTTGATCCACCTGTTTTTTCTCACCCTTTGCTCAGGCAGTTCCTCAGAGGAATCAAGAATGTAAAACCTCCAAGGAAACCACCATTACCAGCTTGGGACTTAAACTTTGTGCTAGAAAAATTGACACTATCACCCTTTGAACCAGCAGCAACAGCAGACCCTACAACACCTGTCATGGAAAACTGCTTTCCTACTGGCAATTACTTCAGCAAGGAGGGTTTCAGAACTACAGGCCTTAATGGCAGTGCAACCCTTCCTAATCTTCCACCAAGACAGAGTGTCCATGAGGACTAATCCTACATTTATGCCTAAGGTGGTATCCAGAGTGTCTTTAAACCAGGCAATCCACCTTCCTACCTTCTTTCCCAACCCACAAAACAGAGGGGAAAGAATATTGCATACCTTGGATGTACATAGACAGCTACGCTACTACTTGGACAGAACAGAAAGTAGCAGAAAGACTGACCAACTTTTTGTAGCCTATGCAACAGGAAGGGAAGGAAAAGCGATTTCCAAACGGACAATCTCCAAATGGATAGGAAATTGCATACGATTCTGTTATGCCTTCCATGGAAAACCAATTCCACAGAACATAAGACCTCATTCTACAAGGGCAACAGCCACTACCACAGCCTTCTTACGAGGAGTGGCAACCAAAGACATTATTGAGGCGGCTACTTGGACCTCCGTGCATACATTTGCCAAGCATTATAATTTGCCTCTATATTCCAGATCCCGAGCAGGGTTTGCCACTGCTGTACTGCAAGGGATCCTAAACACACCATAATCTAGTTTTATCCTCCTCGCCTTGTTGGCTATGGTATTCTACCCAGTTGTTATGACTGCAGATGCATCCATGAAGGACATAGTACAGTTTTGTACCTACCATAAATGTAGCTGTCCGAACTGGATAGCATCTGCAGTCAGGATTACCCTCCCTCCTTCCCCTCTGTGGTACTCCAAGGGTGTTTACCCTCCTAATAGCTAGCTGGTGGGGGGGAGTCTTTTATGGTGTATTTGTTTGTATATATGTGCATACATGCTTATTTTGTGTTTACCTCTATCTTTTGGAAACATTGGCATCTATCTAAATTTTAGCCTTCAAGAGGGCTTCTGGCATCTGGGGCAAGAAACACTGAGGAAAATGGCGTCGGCTGATGCCTTTATACCCGAAGACCAACAGAGATGACGTCGGGTGAAGTGCGACATCAGCCGAAGCCGGACCCGGACTTTGGAATCCGGCCGACTGAAGGGCTGCCTGACGACAGGACAACCCAGTTGTTATGACTGCAGATGCTATCCAGTTCGGACATCTACATTTATGGTAGGTACAAAACTGTACTTTCTATTCTAGTTTTTGGGCAAGTCAGATCTAAAATTTCTCTTTGGAAAACACATTTTCTTGTTGCTATTAAATCTGTGAGGTGAGATTCTGAACCCCAAGCGTGGTCTTCATAACCACCTTATTTGATTTTTCACAAAGATAGTGACCTTGCGTACAAACCCCTTACTTTTTGCCAAAAGTTGTCACCGAGTCAAATATAAATCAAGTAGTCAGTTTGCTAGTCTTTTTTCCAAAATTTGACAGTAAGGAAGAATACATGCTTCATCTTTTAGATGTACATAGACAACTTTGTGTTTACGTCAAGAGAACAAAAGATTTCAGGAGAACTGATCAACTGTTTCCTTTGACAGTGTCAGAAACAAGTTGGGAAAATGAGTATCCAAAGTTACCCTAGCCAAACGGATAGCAGGTTGTATTTCCTTTGTCTGTTTTCTGAGAGGATTGCCCTTACCCAAACCTTCAAAAGCTCATTCAACTAGGTCCATGGCTGCATAATCTGCTTTTTGGGCCAGGGCTTCCATTGATAGTTTTGCTTTAGCCAATTGGTCCGTTTCACATATTTTATTGCTTATTACAAGTTGGATATCATGTCCAGGAACAGGGCTGCATTTGTTTCTCTAGTTCTCTGGAACACCCTTCCATGATGGCCACTCAAGATTATTGTAGCTGAAGACTCTGCCCCATTCATTGAGGAATAAATGAAAATAACTTAATCGGATATTAATGTTATGCACTCACCATAACAATGCATCTGTGTTGTCCATTTTCATTTGTACTCAACTTCCTACCATACTTCCCTCTTCCTTATCCTTTGAGAGTGACCTGATGAGGTGCATTGGAACCATTTTTTCCAGTTTGAGCCCCATTCTGTACCTGTACTGTTTCTTATTATTTTTATGGTTAGTTATGCTCTAAGGCATACTTAGCACCAGGAAACTCAGTCTGAGGTAATGTAACAGTAAGTGGCATTGTGGGTAAAGGGAGGAGTTTGAGAGTCTGATTCATGAATCTAAAAGAAAACGGTGCCGAGTCAGATCCAAGACCCCATTCGTTGAGGAAGAATGATAATGGACAACACAAAATCATAGTTATGGTGAGTACATAACTTTAATTTTGTTTTTTTCATGAGAAATAATGTTGTAACTGCGGTGGTGGTGCTGCGGTAGCATTGTCACCTCACAGTAAGACGTTGTCCTGTTCGATTCTCCGTTAGAGCGTCTTCTGTGTGGAGACAGGCGTGAATGGGAGTACCTTCGTTGAAGGTTGTGCGTCAGGGCCGGCAACTTGACAAATAAAAATCTACTGCCAGTCATTAGCGGACCGGAGTTCTGCTGTGGCAACCCCTAACTGGGAAAAGCCGAAAGACACAACAACACGAGAAATAATGTTGTACAGGTTTTCCTGTGAGGTAGTGATAGTCTGTGCCATTGGGCTTAGGCATACTTCTCTTGCACCATCTAAAAACTCTGTTTAGGAAATGTGCCTGTGGCTGGGGTATTCCACTTGCTCATAGACATACTTAATGCATAATATTTCTAGGCAAACCTACAATATTACCTGGGTTTTGCTGCTCTTCAGAATGCTTACCTTACAATACTGATGGCATGGGCGTTGTCCTCTCATCATTTTTTTTCCTGATTACAATATTTTTTGAACATGTGGTGTCTGACGCTCTTGTTCCCCAATACGATGATCAGTCAGAGAAAGCTGGCATTCAGGCAGTCACTAGCACATTTACGTTTTAGGACTAAAGTCCCTCACCCTGACTGAGATGTATGTGCTCACATATGAGGGCCTGCTGTGTCTTTTATTTTTTCAATGTTCATATGCTTCCTTTTATATATATTCCTTTGAAATAATAGCTTGGCAAAGCCAAGAACACTTTAACTCAAATGTTGTATGCTGTGCCCTTGCTTCACCATGGCAGTAAGCATTATGGAGAGCCAGACTGCCTCCACCATGCAGGATGGGTGTGCTAGCATCATCCAATCATTCCCACACTCCCAGTTCGGCTCCTCCAGTGCTCAGACGATTAACTGAACCCATTCTGTGCTGTAAAGCTGACTTGAGCCTAAACACATTTATCCCCAAAGAAACCTTTTGCATGGCCTTGGTCATCATACAGTCCATCCTTCCATGTCTAGCCAAAAGAGAATGAATGTGCCATTTGGACCTCAAGGATACTGTATAGATATTGCCAATGAATCAAGGAAGTTTCTTCACTAATGGGTTAAGGATAGTTGATACCAGTTCCGGACCCTTCCATTTGACAATACTTTCACACTCGGTGTTTACCATTTACATGGGTGTGTGTGGTTGCAGCCCAACCTAGATTTTTGGAATCCAAGACTTTTCATCATCTTGATGACTGACTGGCTTTTTGTTGGTGTGTCACGTGACACTGTTGTTTATCAGAAGATGTTACTGTTTTATCTGATGTTCTTCGTGTTTCACTGTTGCAGTCATTACACTTGGGTTATCCTGCTGGTAGGCTACCTGCAGTCGGCCCGAGTTCCAAAGTCTTGGTCCGGCGTCGGTCGATGTCGCCTCTTCCCCGACGTCGGGTATAAAATATGCAACCGACACCATTTTCTTCAGTCTTTCTTGTCGTGGGATGTCCGAAGCAAAAGCAGTTCGCAAGTGCCGGTCGGCCGACTCCTGAGATTTTTGAAATAGTTTCAGAACTGAAGTTTTCAATAAAGCTAAGTACCCCGTTGGGGAAACATTTTCTTGCTCCAGAAACGATGTCAGTAAAAGTTAACAATTGTATATCTTGTGGGAAGCAAATACCTCATAAGGATTTTCACTCTTACTGTATTCCGTGCCTAGGCCCTGACCACGATGTTACTAGTTGTCGGTTTTGTGCTAGATTCAACAAACGCACTTTTAAACGTCAGTTTGATTTTGCCTTACATTACTTTGGCCGAAGGTTTAATTATATAATGCCGTCGGAACAACCGACAGGAATTCATAAAAAGCGCAAAGACAAGGAAAAGGACAGGCATCCAAGGTCCAAAACCGACTATGAAGCCTCTTCTAGGCCAGTCGCCGGTTCTCAGTGAGGCACTTTCGCAGCCCCTGACACCCGCTACCTCAGAGCCACAGGCCGTATCCGACTCCCATGTGGAGACAACTAGGCCTCTGGATACTCAAGGTATTGGGCCTATGGAAACTATTCCCTCAGATGGTTCCGTTGCCGTTGAGCAGGCATCTGCTTCTGAGGGTGTTTTCAGACCTTCACAGCTTACTATTAAGTCCTCTGCAACAGCCAAGGTACAGTCAGACACCAGTAAAGACAAGGAAACAAGTAAAGCATTCTCCTGGACAGTCATCTATGCCAAAGAAACAGATGCTTAAAATGGCCGAAGACTTAATTTACTTTGATCAGGGGAGCCCATCCCCTTCCTGAAAAAAGGCCTAGGCAAGACACTGATTATGATTCCTCTGGCCAGGTTTCTATTTCCTCAGATTCCTCCTCAGATCAGGGTATTCTCTCCCTCTGTTAGGACTCTGATGCTGAAGAATCTATACCATCAGCCTCTCCTCCTGAGGATTATTCTTTTGGGGAAACTGCACACCATGAGGGAACATTTCCACTGGGAGAGCCAGGATTATTCAGAATCCAAGAAAAGGCTCAGAGATGTTCTTTACCTGCCTCAGCACAGGCCCCTAGCTATCCCCCCTGTGCTTGATATTGTTGATGATGTTTTCTCTGAATCCAGTCTGTCTCCTGATTCTTTACCCCCTGCACCAGTCAAGCCAGACTGGTATTACAGTGTCCCTGACTCTCATAAATTTCTTTATAAAAACCCTGCTGCTGACCCAGAAACAATTTCTCAGGGTCCCAAAGGGGTTAAGGCTTCCACTGCAAAAAACCCTGTCCCCTCTGATAGGGATTCCAGAGCACTGGATAGATGGGGGAAAAAAGTCTGCACTTCTGCTACTTTAGCTGTAAGGGCTTTAAACTGCCAGATGTCCTTCAAGGATGCATATGCAGTCATAACATATGGGTTGTCCTGCCTCAGGCAGCCCTTCGGTCGGTCGGATTCCAAAGTCTGGGTTTGGCCTCGGCTGATGTCGCACTTTCCCCGACAAGGCTTAGAACTTATAACTTTATTTGTAAAACATTATAATGTCTGGATCGACGAGTTAAGCCAATATATGACTGAACTGGACAGATCTATATCTGCTGACATACAGTTCAACAGATATAAGTACGAATATGACCGAATATTCTTAAGCATAGATGAACATTTGGCCAAGCTTAACCTTCAAAAAATTAAAAAACTTACTAGGGACAGCCACGATTACAGGATAGGGGTGGCTTATCCTAAACCACCGATTGGTCAAACTTGGAGGAAAGGCTTGTTCACTTTCAGTTCGAATGATGCACTACATGATCAACTTGGACCTGCTCCACTCCAAACTGATAATATTCAACACTTGCATGTATTAAACAAAGGGTCGGATGACATCGACCGAGTAGGCAATCTTGATGATTTTGGTGAAGTGACTAGTACACCGTGGAGCCAAAGATTGAGGAGTGGGAATAACAATCGGGTGGGGGGCAATTATAATAACAATGCAACTGAGAGGTTTTCTTTTTTAGGTGCAAGACCAAAAAACAAGAACTCTTATCCAAACAAATTTGGACAGAGATGGGTGAACAAGTAGACATTGACTTGTGTGATGAGACATTATGTTCTAATGAACTAACTTCAGAAGACCACTTAACATCAGATTTGTGTACTGAACTTGTGAATACTGTTGGGTCTGACTTAGGGTTGACAAATGTCAGTATTTTAGCATCACTAGTTGACACAACTGTAGTCCCAACTCTACCAGAAATAGTTAAAAACGAATTAGGTGACTTCAAGCTATATAATTTTAGTGATGTTAAGTTTGACACTAGCATGGTGGAACTATTGTCAAAGGGGTGTAGTTTTGTACCAACGAAGCCCATCAACATAGTTAACACTATATTAGATGTTAAACTATTTGTCAGGAAATTAAATTTCAAAGTATTAATTGGAGATTCCCTGGACATGACGAGTTCAGACACATTACATATACCTAGTACTTTTAATCCCCCCTTACACCCTGTATTGGAATCATTTGAAAAGTGCTGTGAACTAGACTTGAGACATTTGAGTTTGGGTAAATCACATAAGTACAGCAACAACAACATTTCTAAAGAAGACATGGAATCTATCCAATACTTTAGCACACAAAACTTACGTTTTTGTAAGCCAGATAAGGGTGGAGGGTTGGTAGTTTTTACCATTGATGATTATGAGAAACGAATGTACCAGGTACTACAATCGGACAGATATGATCTTAGTTCTAGGTCAGAGGTCAACGGTGCCTACAAACTAATCAAGGATACCATCGAGGATTTACTTATTGAAAGTAGAATTGATTCTAAGACACATGCATATCTAACTACATCTTATCCTAGATATGCATGTGTTTTTGGTATACCGAAAATACATAAAAGCATAGACAACCCACCACTTAGATTATTAGTGGATAGTAGGGGATCTCCCACTTATACATGCGCAAAGTTAATTGATAGTATGCTTCAGAAATACGTCTATATGGAACATCACATTTGCAAGGACTCTTGGTCATTTTTAGACACAGTAAGAGCTATTGAGTTTAATATGGATGCAAATTTTGTAACAGTAGATGTTAAGGATTTGTATAGTAGCATACCTCAAGATATCGCGTTGGAGTGGGTTTGTCATATGATGAAGAAACATGATGCACCAGACGGGGAGACTTATTTAGTCACCCTGTTGGGCGACTTAATTTTGTCCTATAACTTTTTTATTTTTGGGGACGAATTTTATAAACAAAAAGTAGGTGTCGCTATGGGATCCCCATGTGGCGGTAGTATAGCCAATTTGGTTATGGCCTATTGGGAGTCCCATTATGTTTTTTCACAGCAAAACCCATACATTGAATCATTTCTACTATACACTAGGTTCCTGGATGACATCTTTATACTTGTGAAGGCAGGTGAGTGTGAAGTAGAAAGGATGGTCCAACATTTTAATCAAAGTACCACCTTCATACAGTTCACCCACACATTCTCAACAGAGAATATTGCCTATTTAGACGTAATGCTCAGCAAGGATTTGACACTTAATTGTTTTACTGCTAAAATCAATCGGAAAGAAACTTACTCAAACACATTCTTGCACTTCACCAGCTGCCATCCATTTTTTCAAAAAAGATCTGTTGTTAAAGGACAGCTGGTTCGTGCTGCTAGAATGGATTCGTTGGACAGCGATTTCCACGCTGAATGCTTAACATTAAAGAATATGTTCTTGGCACGTGGATACCCCACCGATTTATTGGATGAATTAATACAAGAAGTTATTGATAAAAGATGCCAACACATTTATTACCCACTACTACCAGTTACTACTAATAATGCTAGTAACTCTTTCACAGGCCCCTTTGTCAACACACGAATTAGTGTGACTGATGACATCGATGGGACTGATGGGCTTGATACACCAGCAAATTCAATGTCACCACTTGTAACACTGGCCGACGAGAATTGTAAACCAACCTTCATCACAACGTTTAGTAAAGATAGTAGATTATGCATAGATATTATATTCAAGAATTGGGAACTGTTTAGAGCATACCCGGACATTTACAATAAAACAGGCCCTTGCCCTAAGATTGTATATAAGAAAGGAAGAAACTTAAAAAGTATTTTGGAGTTTAAGAAAATGTGCTATAGGTTGAATGCAGGAATGCACAAATGTCAGAATTGCAATTATTGTAAACATATCGAAGAGGGTACATAATTTTGTATTAATAATTGCACATACAAAATAGGCTTTAAATTAAACTGTAACTCATGTTACGTGGTTTATTTAGCTAGATGCAAACAATGTCCGGCCTTCTATATTGGGAAAACCATTAGAAGACTGAGAGAGCGTATATACGAGCATCTATACGCAATCAAGACATCAAAAATGGAAAATGCTCTAGCCAAACACGCTGTCACTAACTCCAACCACAGTTTTAAATTTACTGCTATAGATCATATTCCAGTTAATCAGAGGGGTGGTCCGAGATCTGTACAGTTAGAAGAAGCTGAATTACTATGGCAAGTGAGGTTGTATGCCTACTGTCATCCAGGCATAAATGACACTTGCTCAATTTCTAGTCCGTTGAAATTAAAGAGTTTACAAAGATGAACAGTACTTCTTTGTACTATTATAGTTCTGTGCTCGTGAAGGTTTACAACAATGAGTATTGCTTATGGTCTGCGACTTGTATTTATGTACTACGTACACTCTATATACTATATTTTAATCTTTTATATTAATTTATGTATATTTAGTTACTTGTTTACTTGCCCTTTAATAATTTTTAATTGATTAATGATGTAAAGCAGGTTCTCAGTTTCTAATTACTATATAACTGCAAATGTTTGTCAGAAGTGTGTGAATACTCTGAAGAAGTCAGGTACTCGACCTGCCGAAAAGCGCTTAAGTTATCCTGTGGTCTATTTATTCAGTAAAGTAAGTTTTAAACAATAGTATTGGTGTCACTGGTTCACGGTTTGTTGGTTTTGCACTTTCCCCGATGTCAGAGCTTCTGGGGTATAAAGGCATCAGCTGACGCCATTTTCCTCAGTCTTTCTTGCCGCGCGGTGCCCGAAGCAGAAGCTGTTCGCAAGTGCCGGTCGGTCAGATCCAGAAATTTCAGCTACCGAAGACTTCGAAAAAAGCTAAGTACCCTGTTGGGGACTCTTTCTTGCCTCAGCCGATGTCAGACAAAGTAAATAATTGTTTAACTTGTGGGAAACAAATACCTCATAAGGATCTCCATTCTTACTGCCTTCCTTGCTTAGGCCCAGACCACGACGTGGTGCCCGAAGCAGAAGCTGTTCGCAAGTGCCGGTCGGTCAGATCCAGAGATTTCAGCTACCGAAGACTTCGAAAAAAGCTAAGTACCCTGTTGGGGACTCTTTCTTGCCTCAGCCGATGTCAGACAAAGTAAATAATTGTTTAACTTGTGGGAAACAAATACCTCATAAGGATTTCCATTCTTACTGCCTTCCTTGCTTAGGCCCAGACCACGACGTATCAGCTTGTTTAGCCTGTGCCTCCTTCAACCGACAGACTCTTAGACGTCGGTCGGAGTTTGCAGAAGAATTTTTTGGAACTGATTTTGCATATAAAATGCCGTCGGAGACTCCGACTATGCATATGGCCAAAAAACGCAAGGAAAAGGACCAACACTCGCGGCCTGCGGTTTCGGTTGAAACCACGGCTAGGCCTACCGCGAGTGTCTCGGTTTCAGCTGAAACCGAGTCCTCGGTTCTTACTATGACCGAGACCATACCTCCGACAACCGAGGCCAGAGAGGCCCCGGCTGAATCGGCTACAGACATCCCTACCGAAGCTAGTGCTCAAGAATTGTCCGACAGCATTCCTTTGGACATTTCTACTCCTGCACGTGGGGCAGCTAGGCCCCCAGCTTCTATGTCTATTAAGGCCTTCTCCAGCGCTAAAGCTGCCAAGCTTTCAAAAGCTTTGCCTGCCAAATCTACTTCTCAGAGGCCCTCCTCTAGTTCTCAGATTCTCAGTCTTGCTGAGGACCTTATATCTTTAATTAGGGGTTCCCAACCTCACCCAGACAGGGCCTCCCAACCTCCTCCAGACAAAAGGCCCAGGACTGATCCCTCTGAACCTCTCTCCTCTGATTACTCCACGGATGGATCTGATTTGTCAGACCAACAGGAAGGGGCCTACTCGCCTTATGAGGATTCGGATGCAGAAGATTCTATTCCTTCGGCCTCCCCACCTGAAGAATTTTCCTTTGGGGAAACTTTGCACTCCATGAGGGAGCACTTTCAATGGCAGGGTCAGGATTTTTCTGAATCTAGAAAAAGATTAAGGACTTTTTTGCATTTGCCCCAGCATAGGCCCTTAGCCATACCACCAGTTCTAACTGTAATTGATGATGTGTATAATGATGTCAGTTCTGCCCCTGATTCTCTTCCCCCGGCCCCTGCCAAACCTGACAGATATTACAGGGTCCCGGATTCTCACTTCCACCTTTATAAAGCCCATGCTGCATACCCAGAAACTATTTCTCAGGGCCCAAAAGGGGTTGCAGCTGCTACTGCCAAAAATCCCCTACCCTCTGAAAGAGAGTCTAGGGCATTAGAGAGATGGGGTAAAAAGGTTTATACATCTGCTACTCTTTCTGCCAGGGCATTAAACTGTCAATTTCATATGATACAGTACCAAGAATTTTTGTTAGATCAGCTGAATAAGAAGCTTTCTTCTCCTGAACCTTTAGACCGCAAATCCCTTCAGGATTTGGTGCACAACTCTCAGCAGGTCAGTAATCATTTCTTAAAATGTGGCTATGATGCACTGGAGGCTTCATTTAGATCAGCTATGACTGGGGCAGTAATTCGTAGGCATGCCTGGCTAAAAGAGCAATCCTTGCCAGACCATGTCAAGGCTAAACTCCTTGATGCTCCAATGGAGAAACAAAATTTATTTGGCTCCCCTGCACAGGAGATTCTAAAGAAAGTGGAAGAAAAAGCAAAATCTGTGCAAACAGTAAAGGAATTTCTGCAGGTCCAACCTCCGAGGTTCAGCAGGGACTGGCCTACAAAGAATTGGTCCTTTCCCGACACCTCCAGAACACAGAGGGGCAGGAATAGACGCCCTAGAGGCAGAGGTCAATCAAAGGGTGCCTACAGGGGCCGTCAGTGGCAGCCTGCCAACCTGAGTAGTAGTGCCACAGCTGCAACTACAACCACTACCACAGGACAGACACAATGACTTTACTCTGATTCCGCCTACCAGGGATCAACTGGAAGCTCCCTTGGGCGGAAAGCTGGCTTTATTCTCGAACTGGCATTGCATTACAAAGGACACATGGACATTGCAAACAATAGACAAAGGATACAGGTTTCACTTCCACACTTTACCAAAAAGAAGCGGAATGCCAAACCTTCCACCAAACCAGAAGGTAGAGGCTTTAAGACGAATCAACAATTTACTTCAGATGAAAGCAATAGAAAGGGTACCATCTATGGAACAAGGCCAAGGATTTTACTCCAGACTATTCCTTGTACCAAGAAAAGAAAACCAATGGAGGCCTATTCTCGACTTGTCCGTACTGAACACATATCTCATTGTGCCAAAATTCAAAATGCTGACCCTACAGCAACTTCTTCCCATGTTGGGCAAGGAGTCTTGGCTGGTGACTAGATATCAAGGAGGCATACCTGCACGTCCCTATCCGACCAGATTGCAGAAGACACCTCAGATTTTTTGCAGGATCAGAGGATTATCAATTCTCAGCATTGCCCTTTGGCTTATCTACTGCGCCCAGAGTATTCACGAAATGCCTGGCATCAGTAATTGCACATTGCAGACTTCAGGGAATTCAAATTTACCCATACCTGGACGACTGCCTAATACAAGCAGACAACAAGACAAAATTGTTAAAGGACTTGGCCTATGTCATACACCTGCTACAGGCCTTTGGATACACAGTCAACATCCAAAAGGCAAGACTGGTGCCATCCCAAAGGATAACCTTTTTGGGTGCGGATTTGGACACAGTCACTCAGATGGCTTTTCTCACAGAAGAAAAACAAAAACAACTTCCAGATTATTTCATGACTTTGACAAGACAAACTCAGCTTACTGCAAGGAAAGTCCTGCAGGCCCTGGGTTACATGGCATCCTGCATAATCTTGATCCCACATGCCAGGCTGCATATGAGGAAATTACAATGGTACCTAAGGAATGTATGGTCTCAACACAGGGACAGTCTAGAAACCATGATACCAATCAATTCCATGCCTTCAAAAGGAATTCCTGTGGTGGGCTCAGGCCTGCCAGTCCAACAGAGGGTTGCCTTTCAACAAACCAAAACCAAGGCAGACCATCACCACGGACGCCTCAGACCTAGGATGGGGAGCACACATGGAGGACAAATGTATCCAAGGCCTATGGCCTCAAGGACAGCTAAGCATGCACATAAACCAAAAGGAGATGCTGGCAGTGAAGCATGCAATCGAGGCATTCAAACCATTCCTCCAGCAAGGACATCTGTTGATAAGGACAGACAACACCACGGTCATGTGGTACATAAACAAACAGGGAGGCACACATTCCTACCCTCTATGCCGGATGGCAATGAATCTGTGGAACCTATGCCTGAATCTCAATATCCAGCTACAGGCCAAATTCGTACCAGGCAAAGAGAATTCACTAGCAGACAGCTTAAGCAGAACTACCACGGATGCTCACGAATGGATGCTGCATCCAGACATCTTCAAACTCCTAACAAAGAAATGGGGAATGCCAGAGATGGATCTGTTCGCCTCCCCACTCAACCACCAAATGAAGAAATTCTGCTCAAGGACATACCACCCACAAGCCTGGAGGGTGGACTCTCTCTCTCATTCAGCTGGAATGCCCTAACAGTATATGCCTTTCCACCTCTCCCATTGATGTACAAGGTTCTACTGAAGATCAGGGAGGAACAGCCAATGGTGATACTAATAGCTCCGGACTGGCCAAGACAACACTGGTATCCGCTACTGAGAAGCATGTCTCAGGCGAACTCATGGCCTCTACCCCTATGGCCTCTTCTTCTAACGCAGAACAATTACAAGACCCTGCATCCAAACTTGAAAACATTGCAACTAACTGCCTGGAAAATTCCTTAAAACCAAACCAAACTGTTTTATCTCAGAGGGTCAAGGACATTATCCTGGAGGCTCGCAGACCTTCCACAAGGAAAATATACTCAGCTAAATGGAAGAGATTCCTCATTTGGAGCACATCAAAGGGCACGGATGTCACAGTGGCAAACCTAGCACACATCCTAGAATACTTAGCAGAACTGTTCCACAATGGACTGTCTTATTTTTCCATTAAGATTCATGCTTCAGCAATTTCAGCAGAATACAATATGGATCCCCCTATCTTCTCTCACCCTCTTCTCAGACAATTTTTGAGAGGGATCAAAAATGTTAAACCTCCAAGGAGACCCCCTCTACCTGCATGGGATCTCAATTTTGTGCTGGAAAAATTGGCAGTACCTCCTTTTGAACCAGCAGCATCAGCAGACCTACAGTTTTTATCCTGGAAAACTGCTTTCCTTCTGGCAATCACTTCAGCAAGAAGAGTATCCGAGTTGCAGGCATTAATGTCAGTGCAGCCTTTTCTTATTTTCCACCAGGATAGTGCGTCACTGAGAACTAATCCTACTTTCATGCCAAAGGTGGTATCCAGGGTATCCTTGAACCAAGCTATTCATTTGCCTACGTTCTTCCCTAACCCACAGAACAAAGGAGAAAAACTTTTGCACACCTTGGATATACACAGACAACTACGCTACTATCTGGACAGAACTAAAACCAACAGAAAAACTGACCAACTTTTTGTAGCATATACAACGGGGGTGCAAGGAAGAGCAATTTCCAAACAGACAATTTCAAAATGGATAGGAAATTGCATTCACTTTTGCTACTCCTTTCATGGAAAGACAGCTCCTGAAAATATCAGGCCTCATTCCACAAGGGCCACAGCCACCACTACAGCTTTCCTATGAGGGGTGGCTACCAAGGACATTTTAGAAGCTGCTACTTGGAGCTCCATGCATACATTTGCCAAGCATTATAATCTGCCTTTATACTCCAGATCCCGAGCAGGGTTTGCAACTGCAGTTCTGCAGGGGATCCTAACTACACCATCCTTCTCTTAGTACCTCCTCCCCCAGTTTGGCTATGGTATTCTACCCATATGTTATAACTGCAGATGCATCCTTGAAGGACATAGTACAGTTTTGTACCTACCATAAATGTAGATGTCCGATAGGTATGCATCTGCAGTCAGGATTACCCACCCTCCTTCCCCTCTGTGGTATTCCTAGGGTGCTTACCCCTCTTTCAGCTAGCTGGGGGAATCTATTATGGTGTATTTGTTTGTTTGTATATATGTATATATATTTTGCTACTGTTTGGAACTTTTCAGCATTTATCCAAATTTAGCCTTCCTAGAGGGCACCTGGCATCTGGGGCAAGAAACACTGAGGAAAATGGCGTGGCTGATGCCTTTATACCCCAGAAGCTCTGACGTCGGGGAAAGTGCGACATCAGCCGAGGCCAGACCCAGACTTTGGAATCCGGCCGACCAAAGGGCTGCCTGAGGCAGGACAACCCATATGTTATGACTGCAGATGCATACCTATCGGACATCTACATTTATGGTAGGTACAAAACTGTACTTTTCACATGCTTAAATACCAACAGTACGTTATGTCTTTGTTGAAACAGAAAATGCTTACAAACTCAGAAAATCCTGACAGTAAGGAAATGCAGGAATTATTGCATGCAGCTGAACAAGTGGGAAAGCATACTTTACAATGTGGTTTTGATTCATTAGAGGCTTCTTGCAGAGCCGCAGTTACAGGCTCTGTCATTCGAAGGCATGCTTGGTTGAAAGAGCAAAGTTTACCAGAACATGTTAAAGTAAAATTATTGGATGCTCCACTATAGCATGATACTTTGTTTGGTGTTAAGGCAGAAGAGGTGTTAAAGAAAATGGAGGATAAAGCAAAATCTATGCAGACAGTAAAGGATTTCTTACAGGTTCAACCACTTAGGTTTAGTAGAAATTGGCCTTCAAAAAATTGGTCCTTTCAGGTCCCAGACAGGCCACAAAGAGGCAGATACAGATGCCCAAGAGGCAGATCTCGGCCCCAAGGATCCTACAGACCTAAACAATGGGGTGCTTCTACCCCCAAAGGAGGAGAAGACAAATCACAACCTTACAGGAAACGGTCCCAATGACTTCCCTGTACAAAGGTCAATCACTTACATTTTGGCAGCACCCCTAGGGGGAAAGCTAGCACTTTTCATACAAAATTGGCACATAATTACTTAGGACATATGGGTACTGAATATAATTACTCAAGGTTACAGGTTACACTTTCACACCCTCCCAAAATCAAAAGGTATGCCGAACCTGCCACAAAACCAATGGGTAGAGGCACAAAAGGAAATTGCTGCTCTCATGGACATGGGAGCTATACAATGAGTACCACAGCAAGAACAGGGACAAGGAGTTTACTCAAGACTTTTCCTGGTACCCATAAAGGACAAAGCCTGGAAACCAATACTGGACTTGTCAATCCTAAATACTTTCCTGGATGGTCCAAAATTCAAAATGTTAACACTACAGCAACTTCTACCCATGCTGGGCAAGAAGGCTTGGCTAGTTACTTTGGACCTCAAGGAAGCATACCTGCATGTCCCAATCAGACAATCTTGCAGAAGATACCTCGGGTTCATAGCTGGCTCAATGCATTAGCAATTCTCTGCACTGCCCTTTGGCTTATCTACTGCGCCAAGGGTCTTCATAAAATGCCTGGCACCAGTAATTGCATTTTGCAGACAAAGAGGAATTCAAATATATCCCTACTTGGACGACTGCTTTATTCAAGCAGAGAGCAAGGATATTCTCCTAAGACATCTGGCATTTGTAAAAACATTACTAATTTGCCTAGGGTACACTGTAAACGAAAAGAAATCAAAACCAGTGCCCTCTCAAGAGATAATGTTCCTGGGTGCAAGCTTAAATACAACTGCCCAGATGGCTTATCTCCCGCCAGACAAACAAAGGCAACTGACTCATTACTTTCAAATAATGGCAACAAAGACCCAGCTCCCTGCAAGAAAAATTCTGCACACCCTGGGTTTCATGGCATCCTGCATTCTAGTAATTCCATATGCAAGACTGCATATGAGGAAACTACAATGGTATCTAAAAAGTGTTTTGACTCAACATTGCCACAGCCTGGAAACAGTAATAACTATAATTCCCTGTCTACAACAGGAGTTTCTATGGTGCTCCCGGGCCTGTCACCTCAACAAGGGACAGCCCTTCACCTTGCCCACACCCAGGCAGACAGTAACAACGGATGCATTGGATTATGCCTGGGGGGCGCACATGGAAAATCTATTCAGGGCATGTGGCCCAAGGAACAAATGCATCTTCTAATCAAGTACATCTGCAGGCACAATTCCTGCCAGGAAAGAAAAATACACTGGCAGATGAACCAAGCATAAATCTCATGGATCCACATGAATGGAAACTAAATCCACAGGTCTTCA
This sequence comes from Protopterus annectens, assembly GCF_019279795.1. Taxonomy (NCBI): domain Eukaryota; kingdom Metazoa; phylum Chordata; order Ceratodontiformes; family Protopteridae; genus Protopterus; species Protopterus annectens. Next base: position 441,304,301 of record NC_056728.1, on the reverse strand, counting down.
GCATAACAAGGAAATGGGGATGCCCAGACATAGATCTTTTTGCCTCCCCTCACAACTGCCAACTAGAGAAATTCTGCACAAGGACTTATCACTCACAAGCATGGAAAGTGGATGCTCTTTCAGTCAGCTGGGAAACCCTGACAGTGTATGCCTTCCCTCCACTGCCTCTTCTTCCCAAGGTACTCCTAAAAGTCAGACGAGAAGCCAAAAATTATCCTGATTGCCCCAGACTGGCCACACCAGCACTGGTCCCCAATATTAAAGAGCTGGTCACAAGGCCCAGCCTGGCCTTTACCTCAAATTCCTCATCATCTGACTCAACAGAACAACCAGATTCTGCACAGTCAACTCGGAACCTTAAATCTGGCGGCATGGCAGATAATATAGTCACTCAAACCACACCTCTCTCTAAAGCTGTTATGGATGTCATTTTAGAAGCCAAGAGGCCCAGCACTAGGAAATTCTATGCAGAAAAATGGAAGACATTCTGTGCTTGCAACCAGGCCCAAGGACTCGAACCACTTGTACCAAATATACCTCAGATTTTACAATACCTAACTGAGATGCTGGACAAAGGCCTTTCCTTTTCCTCTATTAAGATCCATGCCTCTGCCATTTCAGCTCATTACAATACAAAACCTCCTATTTTTTCGCATCCACTACTAAGGCAGTACTTCAGAGGGGCAAGAAACATGACCCCCAAGGAGAGCACCAATACCTACTTTGGGACCTCAATTTTGTTTTAGAAAAAGCTCACACTGCCTCCTTTTGAGCCAGCCAGCACAGCTGATATAAAATTTTTATCATGGAAAACTGCTCTGTTCCTAGCAATAACTTCAGCAAGAAGAGTCTCAGAGTTACAGGCACTAATGGCAGTGGAACCTTTCATCATTTTTCATCAGGACAGGGTCTCTCTAAGGACAAACCCAACGTTTATGCCAAAGGTGGTTTCCAGTGTGGCTCTTGACCAAACTATTCATTTGCAGGATCACAAGGAAAGCCTATCTCAAAGCAGACAATTTCAAAATGGATAGGACACTGCATTCGCTTCTGCTATGCACAACATGGCAAATCAGTGCCTAATCGCATTAGGCCACATTCTACCAGAGCAGCAGCCACTTCAGCAGCCTTTCTCAGAGGAGTACCAACCAAAGACATTTTAGAAGCTGCAACCTGGAGTTCGGTGCACACCTTCACAAAGCACTACCACTTACCTCTCTACTCTAAATCCAGAGCAGGCTTTGCCACTACAGTCCTGCAGGGCCTGGTAGCCTCTCATAGGTTCATACTAGGCTATCTGCCCTAGGGCATTTATAAGCCTAGCCAGAGTGTGTATGGCTTTCGCCACCCATATTAAATTAATTTTGCTATGCCCTTTTTCAAGGTTAGTATACTGTGCCTCTGTCTAACAGTGACACAGAAGTGATACCCGGGGTAAACCTACGATCTCCCATCCACTCATCAAGATTCCTCTTGAAGAGAGTCAATGAGGAACTCTGCCTAACCTGGACTGGGATTTTATTCCAGAGTGAAGGGAGCCTCTGGGTTATGAATCTGTCCCTCCAGCATGTCCTATTTATTTCAGTGCTGAGGTTCAAGTCCCTCGAGCGTAGCTCGCTGGGATTTGGATTTTCTGAGGTGCAACATGTCCATTAATTACGGTTGGACGTGGCTTTATAGGTCAGGCACAGATCGCCTCTGAGCAGGCGGTATGCCACTGAGTAGAGCTGGAGTTTCTTTAACCGGGCAGCATACGGCATCTGTTTGAGCCCCTTGATCCTCTTGGTGAGGTACTTTTGGGGTCTTTCCAGTTGCTGCAGGTGTCTGGTAAGGTACATCCCAAAAGGGGCATTGTACTCAATTATGGGTCTGATGAGGGATGAGTAAAGAGGCACGATGACCTCCCCTGATCTAGATGTGAATCCCTTCATGATTAGGTGGACTATATAAAATGTTTTTCTAACCACTTTGGCCACGTGGTTGTCAAATGAGAGATTGCTATCAACTTGGGTCCCCAGGTCCCTAATTACTTCTTCTGTACTTAATGGATTACCACCTATGTGGTAATTTGTGGGCACTTTGTTTTGCCAAAGGGATGACTATACACTTTTTGGCGTTTAGCTTGAGGCCATGGCTCTGGCACCAGTTGTCTGTTTCTATGAGGCCCTTTTGGAGGATGCTTGTGTCGCCTGGAGAGTCTATTATGGCACCCAGTTTGCAGTCATCTGCAAACTTGGTCAGCCACAGTCCTTCCATGTTGGCCTGTACCTCCGAGAAATATATACCGAACGAGAGGTCCCAAGACTGAGCCTTGTGGGACGCCACTTGTAACTGGTTTGGAGTCTGACATGGCTCCAGCTATTCTAACCATGTGGGTTCTGTCCTTGAGCCAGTTTGCAACCCATCTAGTGACATAGGGGTTTATATTTAAGCTGGTGAGCTTATCTATAATGCCCGAGTGGGGTATTGTATCAAAGGCTTTTGCGAGGTCCAGGTAGGCTGTGTGGACCACCTTCCCCTTGTCAATGGCCTTGGTGACTGTTTCAAAGAAATCGACCAGGTTCAAGAGGCAGGATCTGCCCTTAACAAAGCCGAACTGGGTAGGATCCAGTGTCTGTAGGTCCCCAATATCTTTATTTATAAGGTCCATGATGATCCTTTCCATAGCTTTGCAGACCAAGCTAGTGAGACTTATGGGGCGATGGTTTCCAGGATCCGTTGAGGCACCACCTTTGTGGAGAGGGACCACTGTTGCTGTACGCCACTCTTTGGGTACATATCTTGTAGTAAGGCTGAGATTGAACAGTAGTTTTAGGTTTGGGTTTAGCTCTTCTTGGAGTTCATGTAGGACGCAGCCCGGGACACCGTCTGGTCCCATTGATGCTGTGTTTCTTGCTTTGGAGAGGGCAGCTCTTACCCGAGCATCTGAGATGTCAGGGGGGCAGCACTCTGCTGGGATAGATATTAGCCCTTTTGGTGGGGAGGGTGGGGAGAAGTTTGCGCTGAACCTGTCAGCTAGGATGTTGGCAATGTCTGTGGGTTCGGAGTATTTTTTGTCATTTTGGCTAATTCTGAGCATATCTGGGAATTCCCACCCAGGTTCCTAACATAACTAAAGAAAGCCTTGTGATTATCCTTAGTGTCCTGATTTTTCTCTCTAAGCTGGCCTTAGACGATTTTATGAGTGCCCGTAGTTTTTTTGCTAATACTGATCAGAGATGCCTTCCCTTTTTGGGATTTTGCTCTATCATGTAGTAGCTTCCTCTTTCTATTGTATAATTTGTTTATGGCTGGGGTCCACCAGACAGGACATCTGCTTTTGGAGGATTGGGTCTTGGTTTTATTTGGGATTGCATGATCCATGCATTCCTGAAGGTGTTCATAGAATGCGTTTATAAAGGATTTTGCAGTCTGGGCCATATTATCCACAGGCCCGGGGGCTTTGAAGGATTCCACCGTGGTTTTGAGAAGTGTGAAATCTGGGTCCGGCATCGGTTGATGTCGCCTCTTCCCTGACGTCAGTGCACCAGGGGTATGTATTTAGGCCCAGCCTCCCAACCTCAGCTTTGGGATTCAACCCAAGTGTAATGACTGCAACAGTGAAACACGATGAACATAGTACAGTTGTGTACCTACCATAAATGTAGATGTTCGAGTGTATTCACTGTTGCAGTCCAGTTTACCCTCACACCATCCCCCTTTTCATTGCTGGGACTTTTCTGTACTTCTCAACTCTATACAACCTATGTGGTGTATTTGCTTGTAGATGAAGGGATTGTTTATTTTAGTACATGCATGCTTTTTGGCATACTTTTTTACAGCCTTCCTATTTGGGGGCACCTGACATCTGGGGCAAGAAAAACTGAAGAAAATGGCGTTTGTTGCATCTTTTATACCCCTGGTGCACTGACGTCAGGGAAGAGGCGACATCAACCGATGCCGGACCAAGACTTTGGAACTGGGGCCGACTGCGGGTAGCCTCCCAGCAAGATAACCCAAGTGTAATGACTGCAACAGTGAATACACTCGAATATCTACATTTATGGTAGGTACACAACTGTACTTTTTGTCCTACTGAGTGACATTGACATTGATCTTTGAAAAATCTCACTTTTCTCTGCAGTTCAAGTTCTTATATTAATTGTGTTACCTGGACACTTATCATTTGCCAGATAGTGTTGCTCCTGTACCTACAGCAAATTATTCTTCAGATAGAGTTTTAGTAGACATTGCTTGCAGAGATGTAATGTCTAACTCCTGGGTTTCATGCCTCTGTTAGTTATTGTGATGCTTCATCTTGGATTCTCCATTAGGCTTTACCTTTAACTTTTTTGGGCCAGTGGTCTCTGCTTTGTTGTTGCTGGAGATGAGGACAGCATTTCTGCTCATTTAAGGCTTAAAGGAGTGCTTTCCAAAGAGAGTTCTTTCCATTCAGTTGGACAATATGGATATAATCTGGCACATCAATGAGCAGAGGAGAACATGCTTTTGCTGTGTGCCTGGAGACCACGAGTGTGTGGCATTGGAAGATAACATCCCATTACTCTTTGCTGCTGATGTACATTCTAGGGAATGCAAATTCTGTAGCAAACAGATTAACAACCTATGCCTCATCAAATGATCAGTCACCAAGACAAAGAAAATTGCATGTGGGGTAGTTTTGAGTTGTTCAGAGGCCGTAGACAGGGCTACCCATTCTATCCTTTGCTCTTTTGGTTTATCTGAAGCCACTAGCTGTAAAGATAAGAATATTTTGAGTAAATGTTTGTGATCATTATCGGGTACATCAGAAACCTCACACAGTTTGCCAACAACATTATGGTTTGTTCATAAAACTCATATGAGTTTGCTGAAATGGTTTGACATTCTGAGAGAATTTGCATCCATTCTTAAGGTATAAAATAATTATAACTTTAGTTTTCCTTCATTAATCAGTTATCCCCACTTATGATCTAGTCAAGCAGCTCTGTATTTATGGAGGCATATGAGAATTGAGTACTTGGGAGTGTGGATTAAACTGATTTCAGAACAAGACACACAGGAAATGTGGGAAGAAGCTAAATAAAAAATTAAAAGAACTATGGCTTCCACTATGGCCTCCAAACTTGACTTGGATTTGGATAGTAGGGCTCAAAACATGAAAATATTCCTGGTATCTTTGGTATTATACACAAGCTAAGCCTGCTTTTATCCACTGGAAGAGAGGATGCGGATAACTATAGAAAAATGACTTAAAGGATAATGTTGCCCTGTCTTTCATAAGCTTTCTTTTCTTCCTACAGTATGGTCTGTTAAATAGCGTGAGTAGCTTCTATATAAAAACTTTTTAAAAATTTTCTCCACCTGTTGGAGAAAAACATTGTAAACAGAACACGTTCTAGCAATTCTAACCAGTTGTCCCTTGAAAATATTTTTCTTTGAAAAAAATTGGGTGACAACTAGAAAAATCAAGTAACTGTTTGAAAGTGTAGGTTTCCTGTACATCTTGAAAACTCATTTTTCTTGGGTGTTTGTAAGTAGTCAAATCTAAATAGTCCATACTCTCTTTAGAATGTTTGAGAGTGAAAGTTTAAAAATGAGCCATTTTGGTTAATATATGACACACATTTATCACAAATGGGGTTAAAAATTATTCCTAAGAATAACACGTCCAAAAAACACAAAAACAAATGCCAGAGATGATGGTAATCAGAATTGAAAATGTGCTCCCTTTCCCAACTATGCATAACCAGATTAGCATAGGTGGAGGCACAACTTGCTCCCATTGCTACAACTTTCACCTGGCAAAAATGTTCGCCCTCAAAATAAATTTGAGTCAAAATCAAATCCATAACATGTAATGGTAGTCAGTTTTGTTAAGGGTACCCCCCCCTTGTCTGGTTTAATAACCCTAATAGATGCATCATTTCTAAGTTGGTTAAGCTGCAACCATTCTTCTTTGGTGATGTTATAACATGGGTGTAAATGCTTATTTTGAAGGTTGCACAAATCCTTCTCTCAAACGTTTTCAAAAGTAGCAAGCAGTGGGTTGAGGGGGAGATTATATGTACTTTTTTTCTTAAAATTACCATAAACTGCCTTAGTATTCAATTCTACTTTCACAATATCATGTGCATTTAACTGGAAATGTATTTTCCCTGTAAACAGTTTCAGTTCTATCATGACATCTGCTCAACCCCGTTTTCTTGAACACAGACAGGTACATTTCTTTAACACGTGATGGGATTTATTTCAACCTTTCAAGGACTTAACATCTACAATTATACTGATTTTATTTCTACCAACTATTTTAGACTTTTGAACAAAAGGTTCAGGTTTGTACCTTGTTCTCGGATGAATTTGCCAGATATAACAAGATTTTAAATTTACTTCACGATGCCAACAATTATGAGACCATTTCCGTAAATGAGATTAATGTGACTTTAAAAGAAAATAGACTTTCTGGAAGACTCTAGGGATAATTTCTTTTGACACTTTTTTCATTTTATAACGAACAGCAAACCACTTACTCCTACAATATTTTGATCCCCAAGGTCCACAAAGATATGTCACCACCTTATTGGTTAATATTAGTTGCACAGAATTTTAAAACCTACCCTCTGGTATTTTATGTGGACTGTATCCTTAAAGGAGCTATTTGCTGTGCAGAACACATTTTAAAAATTCATGGGAATTTTTAGTGACACGTGGTTTTTCAACAATCGGTGTAGTAGACCTCTTTAAATGTATTCCTCGTCAGACAGGGTTGGAATTATTCCATTCATCGCTAGTTGAGCTTACCAAACTTAATGACCGATTGATCAACTTTATTGTTGACGTTATGGATTTGGCTTAAACTCATAATTTTACTTATTTTGAGGGCGAATATTTTCACCAGGTAAAAGGTGTAGCAATGGGAGCAAGTTGTGTCTCCATCTACGCTAATCTGGTTATGTACAGCTGGGAAAGGGAGCACATTTTCGGTTCTGATTACCACCATCACTGGCATTTGTTTTTTACATTTCTTTGACATTTTTATTCTTTGGACGGATTTTAACCCCATTTGTGATGAACTTGTCATATATTAACCAAACTGACTCATTTTTAACTTTTCTCACAAACATTCTAAAGAATGTGTGGACTATTTAGACAATGACAATTTACAAAGACATTAAGTAAAACAAGTTTGTTTCAAAGATATACAGGAAACCTACAATCTTATGTAGTCCTATCTCACTGTAATTCTTGCTAGATGGGTTTGGAGCCGAACCTTGCCTCCGAATCAGCCGATACTAAAGCTTGAGAGCTTTTACTGGCTCAAGGCTATCCCCTATCCCATGGTGCACCACGGCAATTCCCCAGGTCTCGTTTGCCGCGAAAGCTTCGAGGTTGTCTTCTGTACTGGCTCGTTGGCTAAATTGAATTTTTTTATATTTTTGCCTGTATTTCTTCTTTCGTAATAGTTTTACCTTCACTATCTAGAGTGATTGCGTGAGTGTTAGCATCCCCTGTCCTTTCTTTAAGGATTGTATGGCCTGTTTAATTTAGAGGCCGTATTTGCCAGTTTAAATTAGAGGGCCTTTCATCTCTGTGTACTAGTTTTCTTCTTTATATATATATAATATATATATATAATATATATATATATATATATATATATATATAAAGTAAATAATATATATCTTTTATAGTTGCACTCTTATTATCGTATTTGTTTCTTTTTTCCTTTTCATTAAAAATGTCAAAGGATAAAGATCGAGAACACACAGAACACCGCCCTTCTGGCTTTACAAAATGTGGTAAGTGTTCTCAGAAAATGTCATTGACCGACAGTCGCACCAGTTGTGTGTATTGTCTTGGGGAGTCTCATTGGCAAGAACCCTGTACCTTTTGTCATGCATTCAGCACCAAGATTCTTAATGAACGTAAAAGGAAACCAATTTATAGGGGTCTGATGAGAAGTTCCTTCCAAGAACAGCTGGAACAAGGTCAGACTGTCTGTAAAAATCACAAAAGGAAATCTCCATCGACTCCGACAAAAAAATCAAAAGCGACGGAGCCGGAGAGTTCTGGCTCTGATTCTGCTTCTTCGGTCTTGGTGCTGTCTGTTTCATCGGCTCCATGACCATCATCTTTGTCGAGACATTCACCAATCTTGGAACCAGTTTCACCAGCATTAAGATCTCCTATTTTGGAAAGGAGGAGATCTCCATTTATCTCCACCTATTCCTCCAGGACACTATCTGATGAGGATGTAGAACGGGTGGTGAAGAAGTTGCTCTGTAACCCGGTGCTGGCAAAAATTTTAGCTTCTCCAGACCCAAAGGTTTCGGATCCATCCCATCCTCAGTCTACTGTTCCTCCTCTGACTGCCTTGCTTTCGGAGACTAATGTTTCGGGTCATGTAGTGCTGGAACCCTCGGTTCAGAGAACTCTTCCTGCTTCCTCGGAACCGATAACTCTAACTTCATCATCTCAGTTTGGAGCCGAGGGGTCTGGGAGCCGGAAGCTCTGCAGACAACTCTGGAAGGGGTAGTCTCACGAGTTTTTCTTCCGATCCAACCCTCCCACTCAGTGCTTCAGCTTGCATGAGCTCAGCTCCCACGTCTGCTTCTGAGTCTGTTCCTTCGGTTCGGAATCTAACTTCCGTTTCCTCGGAGCGGGGTGGTAAGGCTTTCGAGGTCGAGTACTAAAGCCCTGCCATTGGACCCGACATCCCTCCAGCAGCCGGTAGCAGCCTCTTCTTCCCCGCCTGCCTCAAAACGTAGGGAACCGGAGCCCCAAGGATCCTCCATAGGAGGTATCCCCTCTTACAAAACCTCCCCAGATTACCCCACTGGAGAGGTCCCTAGGAAGAGAGTTTGTAAGAGGAAGCATATTGACTCACCCAAGTTTGCCACTTCTGAGGTCAGAAGGGTCCTCAAGATCCCCCTCTGAGGATGTCTCTTTGCGGACATCCTAGAAATCCTTAGATGGGTTATTGGAAGACCTTTAAATCTACTGAGGACGAATCAGTGTACCTTGACGCATTTGGTTCTTGGCCTTCCACCTCCTGGGTGACACCGCCATATGACCAACTGTTAGGGGTCATATCTCGGAAAGCTTGGACCTCTCCGGACACAGTGGAGCCTGTCCCAAGGAGGGCTAATAAATTTACTACTGCTCCAGAAGACAAAACCTTTCTAACCAAGGGAGTACCTGTGGATGCTATGGTGGTAGCAGCAGCCACAAAGAAGGAGTTATCTGAGACATCCTCAAATATCCATCCTCCTAATAGAGAGTCTAGGACGATGGATAGGTGTGGAAAGTGTACTTTTTCTTCAGCGGCTTTTACCTTACGATCGCTGAACTACCTGTCCCATTTTACTAGGCTACAAAGGGATCTCTTAAAGGAGTTGGGACATACCCTTCAGGATTCAGTAGCTTTGGGATCTGTTGACAAGGTATTTTTGCAGCTCTCCACCCTTACCTCTATTGCTAACTCCTCCAGGAGGCTGAATTCATAAGTAGCTGACTGTGCGAGCAGGGTGGTCGCATCAGGAATATCTCGTAGGAGACATTCCTGGATGTGTCTGTGCAATTTTATGGAGTCCTTCAAGTCTTCCTTTACCAACATTCCCTTTGATGGTTCGACTCTTTGGACCTCCAGTAAAAGAGACTTTGACCAGGTGCGAGCAGGAAGGGAAAACCTTATCTGCTGTGGGAGTCCATTTCTCCCTTCCTTCCAGACACTAGCCCAAGGGTCAAACAGGAGGGAAAATGTGGTTCCATAAATCCCAAAAAGGTTTCCCTCAAGCACATGGTCAACCCTACCCCAGAGGCAGAGGGGGAGGTTATAATGGAAGGCGCCGCTCTCGCAGCAGAGGGGGGTCCACAACACCAGGGTGATAGAGATGCTTTCTCTGATTGGCCCTTTCATCGCCCCTGAAGGGTTGCCCGACTGTCCATCTCTGGAGGCAGTCGGGGTCATCTGTCACTGTAGCCAAGTGCCTGGCTACAAATTTCTCAAGCTCTATGGGTACAAAATATAATTTCCAGAGGTTAGCTCATTCCTTTTGTTTCCGATCACCCTACAAATTGGTCTTTACCAGATGTACCACCCAATCAGATAGACCATGCAACATTAGAGATTATCTCGTTGCTTCAAAAAACGAGTCATCCAAGAATTCCCCACAGAGCAAATAGGATCCGGAACTTACTCTCAATTCTTTTTAGTTCCAAAAAAGACCAGGGACTGGAGATCAGTTCTAGATCTCAGCAAGCTGAACAAGTCTGTAAAAAAATCGAAGATGTTCTTCGTGTTTAACTGTTGCAGTCATTACATTTCGGTAATCTGCTGGCAGGTTGCCCTCAGTCGACCTGTTTAACAAAGTCTTGGGTCCTGCGTCGGTTGCTGTCCCTTCCATGACGTCAGGTCGTCAGGGGTATAAAACATGCATCCGACATCATTACATCAGTCTTTCTTGTCGTGCAGTGCCCGAAGCAGAAGCAGTTAGCAAGTGCCGGTCGGCCGACTCCTGAAATTTTCGTTTTTGAGTTTCAGATCCGAAGTCCTATACTAAAAAGCTAAGTACCCCGTTGAGGGTCACTTTTTCTTGCTCCTTACCGATGGCAGTAAAAGTTAGTATTTGCATTACTTGTGGGAAGCAAATACCTCATAAGGATTTTCATTTGTACTGTATTCCTTGCCTAGGCCCTGACCACAATGTACTTTGCTGTCGATTTTCTGCTTTATTTAATCAATGCACTTTCAAACTGTGGTACATTTTTGCTTTTCAATATTTTGGCTTGCGCTTTAATTATCCAGAAATGTCGTTGGTTAGCAATCCGACTACCGGAATACCTAAAAAACGCAAAGGAAAGGATAGAGACAGGCCTTTGAGGTCTAAAATTGCCGACGACGCTTATCCTAAGCCAGTTGCCAGTTCGCCGGTACTCAGTGAGGCGCTTTCGCAGCCCCTGATACCCACTACTTTTGATTTGCAGGCCTCAGCGTATTGTCGTCTTAGGCTCAGACCTAGACTCAACCATCATGACAGCAAAACTGACACCAGAAAGGATAAAACTGCTGCACAACCAAGTCAGACTCTTGCTGACCAAAGACACAGTACAGGCCAGGATAGTTCAAGTTCTAGGTACTATGGCGTCCACCATTCTTTTAGTTCCCCTAGCCCATCTACACATGAGAGTGCTTCAGTGGCTACTATTTGTCCATTGTTCAATGCAGGATCTACCCTTATTCCACCAAATACTCATTACAAACTCCTGCAAGAAGGATCTAACATGGTGGTTACATACAGATCAGCTTTATCTAGGTCTTCCCCTTGTTCTCCCTCAACAAAATGCAGTCTTAACCACGGACAGCTCCTGAATAGGGTGGGGGGGGACATTATCTGGGAATGACGGTCCAAGGTATCTGGCAGGATCACGAGAACAACTTGCAAATAAATGTTCTGGAGGTGAGAGCAGTGCTATATGCGTTGCAAGCACTTCACAGTTCTCTTCCCACCGGGACAATTGCAATTCAGTCAGACAACATGTCTTTAGTGTGGTACATAAACAAGCAAAGGGGAACCAAGTCTTAACCACTTTGTCGAGAGGCACAAAGAGTATGGAACTGGGGATGGACTCGCCGCGTTTTCTGGTAGCAACGCACATTCCAGGGAAGTCCAGTGTGGTAGCAGACAAAGCGAGTCAAGCAGTTCCCATGCCTCATGAGTGGTCCCTGAAAACAGAAGTTGCAGAAGAGATTTTCCGCACATGGGGCCACCCTTGCTGTGATCGGTTCGCCACGTACATGAACGCTAAATGCAGGAACTACTTTGTCCTCATTCCCCAACTGGGGATGTCACCCAGGGACGCTGTGGTCCACAATTGCCCTCTGGGACTTCTTTAAGCTGTTCCACCCTTTCCCCTCACATCCAAAGTGATTCAGAAAGCAAAACTGTTGGGAATACCCTGATCCTCATTGCTCTTTAGTGGCCTTGCCAAGTCTGGTTCCCCTTCCTGTGGCCTTATCCCTTGGAGGAACCATGGATTCTGGAACCATCTCCAGACCTCTCCTGATTCACCAATCGGGACCGTTCTATCCTATAGTCCAAACCCTGAAATTGATAGCAAGGCTACTCCAGTTCCAAGAATAGCCAGGTGTATATCCCTTTCTCCTACCGTTAAACACGTCCTCATTTCTTCCCACAAACCTTCCACCAGAAAATTATACTCCAGCAAATGGAAAAGGTTTTCCATTTGGGCGGCAAAACAAGGCATAGATCCCTACTCAGCTCCCATAGAGTCTATTCTGTCCTTCCTCGCGTCTATTTTTCAAGAAGGAGCTGCAGCTGCTATCATTAGAGTTCAGTTGGCTGCCATCTCAAATTATCATTTTGGAAGCATGGGAAATTCTGTTATGTCCCACTCTTTAAGTAAAACCTTTTTGAAAGGAGTCCTCCTTCTCAGACCTCCAATCAAGTAACCTCCGGAGCCCTGGGACTTAAACTTGGTTCTGACCCCATTGATTTCTCCACCATTCGAACCATCTTCTTCATCCAACTTGAAATTGTTGTTTTGGAAGAAATTTTTCTTAGTAGCTATAACATCTGCTTGGAGGGTTTCAGAATTGCAAGCCCTGACCATTCAACCTCCATATATTATTTTTCATAAGGGCAGAGTTTCCCGAAGAGCTAATCCTTTTTTCCTCCCTAAGGTATGCTCAGAACATAATCTAAATACAACTATTGAATTACCAGTATTCTTCCCCAATTATGGTAATAAATCAGAATACAGACTGCATCAATTAGATGCCCATAGAATTGTCTGATTTTACTTGCACAGGACTAAAGATTTCAGGAAATCAGATCAATTGTTTGTTTCCTTCTCAGAGAAAAACAAAGGCTTGCCCGTTTTCAAAGTAACTCAGTCTAAATGGCTTTCGGACTGCATTTCATTTTCTTACAAAAGTGTTGGGGAAACAATTACCTGCTAAGATAAGAGGCCATTCAACTAGAGCAGTATCAGCTTCATATGCCTTCAAATCCAAACTTCAAATTGATACTATTTGTGCAGCAGCTACATGGGCAAGACCTCGTACTTTTATCACTCATTATAAATTAGATTTGGCCTCCCAAGACAGGTCATCCTTTGGGTCCACTGTGCTAAAGAGTCTCTTTTCTTGAGCCACCCGGGAAAAAGGTGCTGGGGATGCTGTCCCATCCAGCAAGAATTACGGTGAGATAGGAGTACACAACATCGAGAAGTTATGTACTTACCATAATGTTCCATGTTTGTAGTCTATCTCGCCTACATTCTTTCGTCCCACCCTCCTTCCCCCTTCCTGTATCCTGGAGGAACTGGTGGACTATCCTTTATGCTGCCTGACCTTGTTATAGTTGTCTGTCCATATGCTTAAACAAAATCATTTTTGTTTATATGTACATAGTTATTGATAGAGTAAACACTATTATGTATTTAGTTACTTTCTTGCAGACAAGATCTGGGGAATTGTGGTGCACCATGGGATAGGAAATAGCCTCGAGCCCATAAAAGCTCTCGAGCTTTAGTTTCGGCCGAGTCGGAGCTGAGGTTCGGCTCCGAACTCATCCAGCAAGATTGTAGGCGAGATGGTCTACAAACATGGAACGTTATGGTAAGTTCATAACTTCTCGTTTTCAAAGCGTTACCTTGATTTTTCTAGTTGTCACCGAATTTTTTTCTAAGAAAAATATTTTCATGGGACAACTGGTTAGAATTGCTACAATGTGTTCTGATTAGTGTTTTTCTCCAAGAGATGGAGGGTTTTTAAGATATTTTTAGACAGAAACTACCCCCCAAGATTTCTAACAAAAAAATTCGGGATGAAATGATTAATAATTGAGGTAAGAAATGTACACCATTAGCAGCTGCAGACAAAGTGGTCACAAACTAAGAGCTGTTAAATGAACAAGGTGACAACAGTTTGTTCTGTAATGCACTGATGGTCACATATAAATTCTTCCTCAAAAATGGTGAAAGATATTTGGAACAGCTGGAATATGTTGAAAGTGAACAAAGAAAGTTTTAACATTTTATGGGATACACTTAGATTTGTTTTTAAGACAAGAATTTTAAACATTTGTTAGAACACCCCAAAATCCATCCCACAGGTACTCATGTTAAAGGCACTAGAAAATGTGGTAGTTGTGGACAGTGTTCATACATTCTAGAAAAATAATGTGTGCACTTAGACTGGTTTCTTTACAACGTTCCCTTAGTACATGGCAACTCTGCTTTCAAATGAGTGGTCTATAGAGTGCTGTGTGAAGGATGTTCTAATTATTGCTTTGGTAAAATTGACCAACATTTTAGGAAAATAATTTGAGCACTTTTACACTATTTTAAAGCAAAACTCTAATAATGCCTTATTCAAATGCACACAGGTATGTAGTAATTGGAAATTTAAGTTTGGCATATTGGAAATGGTCCCACACAATGAATGAGGGGTGTTTTTTGGGAAACTAGAATTGAACACAGAGAATTGATCTGGCAACTCGAATTGAATGCATCTAATAATCGTGACTTAAATTAGCACACCTCTATTGTCCCGGTGTTCAAAGCTAGAGCTGCCAGATTTATGACAGATTTTTAAATATATTTAGGTAAGTTTTAAACAAACCTTGTCATTTATGTATTTATTTAATTTTTTTTAACAAAACAACCTCTTGATGTTATTTTCCACATATATTTATATACAGTGGATACAAAGTGTAGACACCCCTGTTAAAATGCCAGGTTTTTGTGATATAAAAAAATGCGACCACAATAAATAATTTCAAAACTTTTCCAACCTTTAATGTGACCTATATCCTGTAGAATTCAATTGAAAACTAAATCTGTTAGGGAAAAGATGTAAAAAACGTACAATAAGCTGGTTGCATAAGTGTGCACACCCTTAAACTAATACTTTGAAGTACCTTTTGATTTATTTACAGCATTCAGTCTTCTTGGGTAGGAGTCTATCAGCATGGCACATCTTGACTTAGCAGTATTTGCCCACCCTTCCTTGCAAAAGTGCTCCAAATCTGTCAGATTGCAAAGGCATCTCTTGTGCACAGCCCTCTTCAGGTCACCCCACAGATTTTCTATTGGATTTAGGTCTGGGCTCTGGTTGGGCCATTCCAAAACATTATTTTTTCTTCTGGTGACGCCATTATTTTGTTGAGTTGGATGTATTCTTGGGGGTCATTGTCGTGTTGAAAGGCGAAATTCCTCTTCATCTTCAGCTTTCTAGCAGACTCCTAAAGGTTTTCAGCCAAAAGTGACTGCTATTTTGAACTGTTAATAATTCCCTCCACCTTAACTAAAGCCCACGTTCCAGCTGAAGAAAATCAACCCCAAAGCATGATACTGCCACTATCATGCTTCACCATGGGGGTGGTGTTCTTTTGATGATGTGAAGTGTTTTTGTGCCAAACGTACCTTTTGGAATTGTGGCCAAAAAGTTCAACCTTGGTCTCATCAGACTATAACACATTATCCCACGTGCTTTGGGGAGACTTGATGTATTGTTTTGCAAATTTTAGCCGGTCCTGGATTTTTTTTTTTGTGTAAGAAAAGGCTTCTGTCTTGCAACCCTACCCCATAGTCCAGACATAAGGAAAATATGGAAGATTGTTGGCACATGTAGTACACAACCAGTACTTGGCAGAAATTACTGCAGCTCCTTCAGTGTTGCTCTAGGTCTCTTGGCAACCTCACTGACCAGTTTTCATCTTTTTTTTTAATCAATTTTGGAGGGACGTCCATTTCTTTGCAATGTCACTGTTGTCCCATATTTTCTCCACTTTTTGATGACTGTCTTCACTGTTACATGGTGTATCCAATGCTGTGGAATTTTTTTTGTACCCTTCTGACTGATACCTTTCAACAATGAGATTCCTTTGATGCTTTGTAAGCTCTCTGCGAACCATGGCTTTTGCTGTAGCAGACAACTGAGTAAATGTCAGGAAAGTCCTACTTAGGACAGCTGAACTTTATTAGGAGTTGATCAGAGTCTCTCTAACTGATGACA